>NW_010416213.1:0-3861 GCF_000710305.1 Buceros rhinoceros silvestris | reverse complement strand
ACTCTTAACAGTCAAAAAAACCCCAAAACAAACAAACAAAAAAATCAAAACCACAAAAAACCAGAACATATAAAAAACCAAAAAAACCGCAACCAACAATCCAAATGAAACCCAGAGTCATTAAAGGGGACTTATGATGATACCAACACTATGGTTTTGGATATGTTTGGTTACTGTTTCATTTTAGGGCAGTGTAACCCTTCCAAAATATGAGCCACAGCAAGACTTCAGTTAGCTTTTTATGTATCACAATATTTGGATTTTTATTTATCCTTTTGCTCGTTTAATTTTGGTCAGTGTATTTATTTAAGATTATTGTGCTTGTAAGAGGCACCCCCTGGTACATTAGATTTTATCAGATAAAGTAACTACAAATAATATTTTTAAAGAGTAATGGCACCAAAATGCAAATAGGCAACAGGAAAACAGCTGTAAACTCTACTACTCAGTTTTCTTTCAGTGTGCTGCAAATCTTATCCTGCTTTTGATAATTTTGATACTTTAGAATTTTTGGGACCAAGCAGTTCACACCAAATACCCATACTGACAAGAGATAGAAGTTTTAACTGAAGCCAATCTGTCTGGTCCTGAGTTTTAAAGCGCTAGTTAGTGCTTCAGAGTAGATGATTTTAGGAATTTGGCCTCAAGAATCATGGTTAATGCTGCTGCAGTGTGAATTCTACCTTATGCTTCTGACTTTAAGAAACAAGCTACTTCGTATTACTATTAGAACATTAGCATCATTTGAACTCATGAATTATTGAAATTCATAAGTTAATTTCAGAGACAGAAAAGGTTAGATATTTTGATAACACAAAATAGTTTTATTTCTACAGTTCTTCCAGGTGTGAACCTCTGACTTGTATTATAGTCGGACATGACAGCAGAGTGTTTTCTTGGTATATGTCCGCAAAAGTTGTAATAGAGGAATAAACAGATTTTGGTGATTCTTAACATAAGTTACCTTTAATATTAAAACTAAATAAAGGTCATCCTAGCAAAATGTGATGGATTTTTCTCAGTAACTTAGGGATTTATTGAAGAATGCAGAGCTCACAACACTGCCCTGAATATCCAACATTCTCAGGAATATCAGCTGACCCAAAGCATAGATTTTCTTCTTGGATCTTTGTCAGCCAGGATTTCTAGCGTCCTTTGCTCAACGGCAACCAGCCACGACTGCCATTCCTCAGTTCTTGCCTACAATTCTGAAAGCCTCTGAACCCCAGTTTTAAGGATGGCTTACCTACCAGATCCACATCATTGGCAAACATGAGCTTGGCAAACATTTGTCTGACCAAAAAAGAGATCTCTAACTGAAAATGCTGGGGATATCTTCACCTGGAGCTACTGAGTGACATTCAGTTTTGTGCTTCCAGTAGCGTAAAAACAGTAGGGGAACATGGGTGAGTCCAATGTTCATTTGGTTTACATACTTCATACATGAAGTTTGGAGCATCGCTCTTACATATGTATGAGATTTTTTTAGAGTTTCAATGTTTTCTAGTAAAAGGCTGAACAAATGTTGCTTCCCTGGAACTGTTTTTTCATTTTTTTTCAGTGTTTTTTCAGTTACTCTTTGATAACAACGTTCGTGACATGCATTATATAATAGGCCCGTTGTTCTGAACAGCTTACTGGTTCAAAGCTAGAATTAAAAGAACTAGAGTTTCATGTTACTCCAGCAATAGATCACTTCCTCACTTTCTTCAGGACAGATATGGTAGATCATCTTATTTGTTTATCAAAATTTTCTCCTTTTATCACAGTTTTTGTAAATTAAGCATTTAGAAAAAGGCTAACATTTGAAACCTTCTGCAGCTTTGTACAGCTTCCTGTGGATTCTAAATTTTGTGTGCTTATAATACTTCTACTGGTACTTTTCCATTTAATTTTTTATAAAAATTAGCATTTGGCAGAAAGAATGAGAAAAAAAGAAAAGCTCTAGAAAGATATATTTGCTTAGAAGCGTAATGCAATTCTTAGCTTTACGCAAGAATTTGGAGTCTGGAAAGGGAAAGTCAACTTACAAGCTGGGTGTTGTATGGGGTTTTTTTGTTGGGTATTTTTGGAGGTTGGGTTTGTCTGGTTTTTTCCCCTTATCTCTTACCATGAAGAAAGATCTATAGATTTTGAAAGTGCTTTGAGAGTCTCTTTGCATCACTGATGCAGTGAGCCTGGCCTTATGTGAAGAGCAATAACTCATCATTAGGTATTAGGAAAAAAAAAAAAAGTGGGACATTGAAAGGTGCTGAGTAACTATAACTCCAATCTTGCACAAGTGATAGGTTAAGGAAAAAATCAAGGTGCTCCATGAGTTGAAGGATGAGGCATTTTTGAAACCCGTTGAGTTTTAGTTGTCCATCTAACTTCCATGAGCTTCCTGCCGGGTAGTCATAGCAGCACACAGCTGGAAAGAGAAATATTAAACACATAGTGTTTGATGTACTTCTAATAATTGTTTGTCAAGAACTGAATTCATGGCGCTCTCACACTATTTAGAAAAATGGCTTCATTTACCATTCAGCATTTACGTTGGATGAACTGAATGTTTTATTTGCTTGTGCCGTATTATAAATGTTCTTCTGTAATAATGCAAACCATATATGTATGTGTATATTTATTTGTTTGTTTGTTTACTCTTTTCACAGACCCTTCCACTGGGGCTGGGAGACAGACAAATCTTTACCTGGACTGATGGCTTGAAAAGGAAGGACTGGCATGATTATGAAAGCATTCAAAAAGATGCTATGCGTTCAGGTATACATAAGTTCAGAGCAAATTTAAGTGGTTTATTCATTCTTTCTCCATATAGTTATTTTTACTTTGAAGTCAGCTAAAAAAAGCATCCCTAACAGCCTTTTTTGATTGCAGCATGTCACATGGACATAATGTTATGAAGTGAGGGGTCAGACCAAGCACAAAAACCTTATCTCTGAAAATAGACAAGTGAAAATACAAATACTATCTTTCATGCTAATAGTTATATAATGATTTTACAAAGAAATTAGCAAAAATATTATTAACAAAATATTTTCATGTTGAAATCAGTTGTTCCATTGTGACCAAATATAAGCAAAAGTGTTAGTTTCAAAAGGGACAACTGTTACGACTGAAGATGAGTTGACCCTAAATCAGCGGATAAAACCTGAGTCCAGTATCCATAATTGCCAAGAACATCCAAGGTTCAAAACAAACTTTGACCCTTTTACCATTGTCAAACTCCAATCCTTTAGTCTTTTTAAAGCTACTTCACTTCATTCTGGTAGTCTAAAATTATTTGAAAATGGGAGCAAATTGTATTTGCAGATACACTGAAGGACACTGTTACAGTGAGTAATGTGATTTTAATGTATCTTCACCAACTGTATGCCATAGGTGCAAAGAAAGGTTTGTCTTCCTTTTCTGTCATCAGAGCATGTTCAGTTTTGAATTTTTCTTTTGTAGTATAATTTACAACTATTCTACATCAGATGAATTAAATTAAAAACCAGGAAAGGAAGCAGCAGTTGAATTGCACCTTAATCAGTGTCATTCTTTTACAAAGGCCAATCTACTGTTGTAAAGTAAATTATGCTGTCTTGATCCCACTGTCAGAAGACAGCCAACACCTCCTCCAAAATGCCTCTATAGCTGAATCTCGTTGACAGATTAATAAGACTTGGAAAGTACTTAATTTTGCAGGCGCCTGAACCAGTAAAACATTTCAAGTGTAGATTTATTTTATAAATAAATCTTCTTTTTCTCTTTTGAAACTTTTTTATCTTTTTTTCCTCCCACGTGCTTAGGAGGAAAAAAATGTGGGGAGGGGGAAGAAGTTATTCTAGGTGTCTGTCCTGGTTTGGGCTAAACTTCCTGGTT
>NW_010416212.1:25213-28944 GCF_000710305.1 Buceros rhinoceros silvestris | reverse complement strand
ACACGGGTGGAGCACAGAACTCGGTTTGGTTTTAAAATGAACTGTTGGCGCGATCGGCTTCGTGTGGCCCAACAGCCTTCCCTTAGAGTGGAAATTACCCAGCTTAAAATTATACACGCTACCTGAACCTTCTTTGCCAGGAAGCCTATTTCTTCAGGGACGAGAGGATCCTCCAGACTGCTGCCCTTGTAGCTGGGTCTGAAAAACACCCCCAAAACCTACTGTAGAGGTTTACAGAGTTAAAGTTATTGCAGAGACTCAGGATAAGGTGGTGTCCCCAGTCAGATCACGCCTTAACTACTTTGATGTCCCTGTAAGTCAGTCTCTGCGAAGTGTCTGGACCAGGGTTTGTTTGTTTGTAGTTGCTGCCTCATATCCAGCTTTTGTTTCACTCTCAGTACGGTTCACCTGTTCGTGGCAGGGAATCCTTCGTGAACAGCACTTCCCACCCTTTTATGTGAGGCAGGATTCAGAGCAAACTAGCTCCTAAGACCTGCCTCAGGAATGGTAGGTTTCTGGGTGCTTTTTTTTTCCCCCCCCCAGTTCTGCCTTCTGTGTGATTTTTGAAACAACACACTTTTAAAAGTAAGCTTCTATAATCCTCTTTTTATTTCAGAAATCTCAAAAATTAGTTTTAGGTGTCCTAAATGTTAGGGATCCAAAGTATTAGATTCTCCCATAGCTTTATTTGGTTTTTTTTTTCTTTTTTCAGTAGGGAAATATGAAGTCTCTCCCTCTCTGAGAAAGACATTACTTGTGAAAATACTTACTTTCCATTGAAGGCCCTTCAGATGCATCTTTGTACCCTCCTTCTGCCCTGCCCTGGCCTTACCCAGGTCTCTAGCCACACAGCACGAGGTTTTCTATTTCAAATACACAGACTAATTCTGGCTCCCATTTGGACCAAGGTTGCATGTTTAAAAAAAGAAAAATTGCTATTAACCTTATTTCATTTTAAGTAGTTCACTGGAATGCCTAACAGCGTATTCAGCACTAATGTTTGACGTAAATTAATTTTAATGGATGAGTTGTATCATTTAACACTAGAATATGGGTTGTGTGTGTAAAATTATTTCTCAAAACGTTAATGCACCTTCACACAAGGGGCAAAAGAAATTCAGTCACAGAACTCAGCTGAGCAACACTTATCCCTCTTAGTTCACCAAACTCTGGCTGAGTGCCACAGCAACTGAGCGCCAGAGGCGGGGAGTTCTGAGCCAGGAATTGACAGTAAAAACATCCTAAATGATCTTAACTGCCACCAGGATGTAGGACTCGTGATGGCTCTTCAGATAAGCAAATTCTGTATAAAAACAGTTTGGTAGTTTGGAGGGGCTTGGAAATACCATCATCTCTCCTCATTTTTTTTAATGGTAACCTTTGGGTTTCCTGCTTTTTACACTGCCTCTTTTTCTCTCAGTGTATTTACATTGCCCTGAACCGTGTTGGCTCTTCTTTATGCGGTTTCTGTGGTCCACTCTGCCTAGAAATTTCTCGGCTACTTATCCCTCACTACCCTGTTGTATCTTCTCATTCAGTCTCTCTGTGATGTTTTATTCCCTGCTGCTGCAATATCATTAGTTTCTTTCCAAGTCTCCACTCAGATGCTGCCGTTTACCTTTTGTTCTAAACTCTAATCTGGCTCATGTGTTATCACACATCCATTTAAATTCTCATGTACCACTCTGTTGTCTCACTTTGTCTTCAAATGCAGTTTAACTAATGTGGAGAAGCTGGATCAGTGCGTTTGAGGAAGTCAGTGTGTTGATAAAGGCTGGTCAGCATGCCCTTTAAATCTTAAGTTGTTCTGTGATGAGTCTGTCTGAGTAAACAAGTAATAAGGGTGAAACCCCATGATACAGAGCAGTGCTGTGCAAAATAAATGCACCAACTGACGGCTTGCCCTCATTCCCAGAGATACAGCTGTGCAACACACACGCCCAAATGCTCGGTGAAAACCCTTGGTTCCTTGCCTTTTGGTGTGGTTCTTCTCCTGCAACCCCAGGCCCTCTATGAACAGCTAGGTAGCTAAGGAGAAAGAGGTAGAAGGTAGGTGGGTAGTAGAAAGAGGCTTGGGGATCATCTCAAAAATACGCACAAATGCCCCAAAAGACTGTCTCCAGTACACTGGTTAAGTTGTCGTTGTTTTAACTATTTTACACCACTGCTCAAGTGTCTTGAGATCTCTCTTCTCGCTTCATTCTGAACTGTGAATAAAAGCTATGAAAAGCATAATCGGTGTTGGTAGAGCATCTGTCCACCCTCTTTTCTGTCCATTTCCTGTCACTGTGTTTTCACTTGAGAAGGGCATTTGAGACAGTGAAAGAACTAAGATATCCATAGACCACCTTCTAATTAAGATATTTGCCATCTACTGTTGCATACACACAGCTAACAGCCAGCCCGGCCTAAGTGAATCACGTAATTAAACTAATCAGAATAAGGTTCGCTGTCTTCCCTGGCCAGCCCTCGTGGCCAAGGACCCTAGAAGGAACAGATGGAGAGTCACTAGTGTACCAAGTAAAATTGGGCAGAGCACCACAAGGAATATGAGGTCTTTCTTTCCTCAAGCTCCTCAAGTTGTGGCGTTTTTGTTGGCTTCTTTTATTGTTGTTTTTAATCAGAAACAGGACTCTTTTGGGAGTTTATTAATGGTTCTGTCTTACTTGACCATGTAGCGACTGATTGAACTGTCACATTTGGAGCAGATCGCTAGAGTGAATGTGTACAAAGGGATTCCTCCTCATCTTCACCGTTCAAGGAAGGTTGTCTTTGCATGTGTCAGTGTTTGAAAGAACTAGCAGCTCTCCAAGTACCAGTTATCTCTGTTTGCATTCTTCGCTAACATTTCATTTTTCTTACATTTCACACCTGGGGGGCTCTTTGTTCTTCGCCATATCTGCTCTGTTGAAATTGTGAGAGATGAGAGGCCCGTCTTACAGTAGGATCTTGACTTGGTACTAACAAAGTGAATTGGCTCATTTTTGAAACCTCCGTCCAAAAGCTATTTGGAGAGGCTGGGTTCCATGTAAACCACACCAGAACTAGGCTTCTGTGCTTGAAATTGAAAATGTTGTTGGGAAGATTTTAAATTATACTGTGGAATGTTGACAGATGAGAATGAGCATGCAGTTCAGGATAAAGACAGCATTAGAAATAAGAATACAGCCTTCAGAAAGTTCAAGACATGAAGTTGACCAGAAAAGTAAATAAGAATGTGAACTCTGGCAAGTCAAATGAAAAATCTAGGGACTGGTCTTTTCATACTAATAGCAAAAAAATATAATTATTTTCTGAGTGCATCAGAAGCAGGAAAGGTGCTGGAGTTTGGAGGTCCAGTAGGTGATGATGAAGTGAAAGAAATATTTGATGGTGAAGCTGTCAGTAGAAAGTTAAGTGACTTATGTGCATTCCTGTTTACTATGGAGGAGTCCAAAGAGGTTCCTATGCCATAAATTCTCTTTATGGGGAACGGGACTCAGTGGAAGATCTGTCTCTGAAGTGTCAGCAAAGAAGTTTTTAGAGCACAGTGATAAAAATAGTTACAAAACGCTGAGACCAGATGGTGCTTGCCCAGGGCTTCCAAGGGAGACTCGGGCCTGAAATGACCGAGTTATTAATTACGCTACGTAACTTCTTAATACCTCAAAGCCAGAGCTGTAGAAGATGGCTTATATGGTAGCAGTTCTTAAAGATAGTTCAGAAGGATATCACAGAGTTCCACACGTTTT
>NW_010416212.1:17660-25136 GCF_000710305.1 Buceros rhinoceros silvestris | reverse complement strand
GCAGGATATCACAGAGTTCCATGTGTTTTTTAAAAATAAATTACCAATAAAAAGATAACCAGATGGCGTAACAACTTACAGTGGGAGAATGTGGCTTCTGCAGAGGAAACTGCTGCTTGCATCTACTGGAGCTGTTGATGACTCGACAGGCACAGAGAAGGGAAGTTTGGGATAAGAGAAGAGCAGGGATCTGTGTTATACTGTTCAGTATACTCAGATGGTCTGGTGAGAAAGGTTTTGAGTAGTAAGGTAAGAAAAGACAAGAGCTGACTAGGAAGAATTGCAGCTTGTTGTTCTGACATCAAAGAATGGGCAGTAAAATGTCAAACTAAATTTGTTCCAGAGAAATACAGATTTGGGGAGGGGGGGAGTCTTTGTTTATGCACCGATGGGGTGAAAGTTAATTATTGCCACTTAGAAAGAAAAGCTTGTCATAATTCTGTGAAAAAGCGAGTTTAATGTTCAACGGTGATCATACGAGTGCATGTGAGGGGATTTGGGGAACGGAATAAAGGAGGAAATAGGATAGAATCACAGCACTCAGTTCTTAGCTCACTGATTACTGTGGTTTTGTGTGAAGGAAGATGGACTTTGAGATACAGTGCAGCTGGAAAAGCAAAGAGGCTGGGAAGAATGATCAGAGGTTCCATATAAGGGATGCTTAAAGAGATTTGAACCCTTCAGCCCGGCAAAGACATGACAGAGCACAGTGTCGTCTAGATCAGAACCGATGGTGCCTCTCCCGCAGTCTGTACCGAGACCACAGAACTCAAGGCCGCAGAGTGCTTTGAATGACAGGGATGTGTGTGCCTTCAGAATCAAACAGATGAAGCCACAGAAGAAAATGCTGTCAAATGGGCTGTTGAGCACAAAGGCTGAAACACCTAAGAATACCCCTGAGCTGGAAGCAGAAAGTACGCTTGCAGACTTATCAACGCGTTTGGTCCTCTGTTTACTCTGAGATACCTGTGTGTCAGGCAGGGTGCAGGACTCGGTGGGTGTTTGATCTGAGCCAGCAAATATCAACAGCTGCCTTGTGGTGGGAGGAGGAACACTGGTGAGAGTGGCAGCTACAGGTACAAAAGGTGGTTGTCTGGAAGAGTTAGTGTTAGCTTCTCTTGTCCATGCGCGCTTCTGCTGGCAGCTGTGGGGCAGTGGTGGCTTCCTAAAGACAGAGCCATCTTGCCCAAGCAGAACCTGCCTTATGCAGCATGTGGGTGCTCCACATCCCATTTAACATGCCAGATGTGTCTGGAAAGAGAGGTTACCAAGAAAAAAAGCTGGCACAAATGCAAAGTGTTTTGAAGGTTGTACACAGGTGGAATCCACAGATCTACTATAATTACCTCAATATTAAACCCTAATCTCATTCTGTGCAAAGTAATCTTGGAACTCGGTATTGCATAAGAGAAGTGCTCTCGTAAGTCATCGTACCTAGAGATAACAAAGATCTAGTCAGTAGGGGCAAAGTAACAGGAATGTTAAGTGAGGATGGAAGGACAGCAATGACAGCCACGGATCCTGGGGACAGAATGCTGCCTTCTGCCACATAGTCCCAGCTTTGTCTTTGGCCTTGGAGAGGGACTTGTCGTGGTAGAGAGAGGCAGAGAGGAATGCTGGAATTAGTCTCCTTGTCTGGGTTCTGAAATAGTGTTAATTTACTAATTATATAGAAGTAGGGAGGTGAGCAGCGTAGGGGTGAACTTTGCAGATAGATAGTTGAGAGCAAAGAAAATTTGTAGTAGACCAGGAGGACCTTGCTAAGTTTGGTGTTTGCAAAACAGGATGTGCGGTAACAGTGTTAAGACAGAGGATTTTGCTTCTGCGTATTGTTGGTTCAGTTTCTAACCATTTTGGCTTAAACAGGCTTAAAAAAGACCTTCTTTTGAGATATTTTTCTCCAATCAAGTGTTGGAAGCAAATTAAATGACCTGACTTGGAAAGGAAATGAAGGCATCTGTTTTGTTTGCACTTAAAAAACAATGCAGGAAAGGCCTACAGATGAAGTAGGAGAAAAGTAGAAACTGAAAGCAGAAAATACAACACAGAAGCTCAAAAGCATGAAAAGTAACTGGGAGCAAAAGGGAGCTCAAAGACAAACTATGACTGAGAAATTGGGGATCTAAAACGTTGAAATGTGGTAGAAACGCTAAAGCCTTGGTGCGTGCCCTGCTGGGAGACCTGCCTGCCTTTGCATTGAACCTGGCTCGCCCAGAGTGCCCTCATCCTCGTTCTAAAGAAATGCGCAGACCCCAGCTTTTCCCACTCCTGCTTAGGATCTTAGAGAAGTGTCTGTAGTAATTTTTTTTCTTGGTTGCATCTCTTCCAGATTGTCCTTTTTCTAGGGCTGCTGTAGCTGTTCATATGGATGCTGTTCTGTAGTTTGATCACCGGTGATGCCCTGCTCTGAGTCATTTCCAGTTCCTTTACAGCCTTTTGACATGGGGAGGATCACAACTGCGCAGAGTCAATAGATGCAGGCATCCTTGTGGGTTCATACATCAGCTTAATCATTTCTGGTTTGTTAATTTTTTCCTAGTTCTTAATAATGGATTTTTTTTTAAATGTTTTTTTACTCTTCAGAGTTTGTCCTTTCATTTTGAAGGAATTATACTCTGTAACACTAAAATACTGCCCTTGAATATCAGCGATCAGCTCCCAGTCCACCCTTTCATATAGGAATTTGAATCTGGTTTTTACCTTGTTACATCACTTCACATAGATCTATTTCAAATTCTATTGCCTAGGCACAGAGTCTGTTCAGGTTCTGAAATTCATCACAGTAAGCCCTTGCCTTTATTATCTGAACATCTTGGCATCACTGGTACATTCTGTTGTACTGCTATTTTTCCTGGCTTTTTCAGCAGGTTTAGGAATGTCAAATTGTGCAGGTTCCACTGGTGGTCTTCTGTGAGAGCTGAGCATTTCTTTCTGTCTGGTTTCCCATCTTTCACCCGTTACTTATCCATACACAGGGAACTTTCCTGTAATTGGGTAGTTTGATTATCTCTTTAAATAATAATAACAAAGCAGGTTGAGTGGTACTGCATGCCTAATCTGACCAGGGTTCTTGGTAATTGGCATCTCTCTTTCGATGCACGTCTCAGCTCTGAAGATCTCTGGCCTGAGAACAGAGGGGGGTTATATAATTTTTTTTTTTTTTCCCAGAAAGCTCTTTACGTACTGCAGCAGTTTAAGGAATTTGCAAGAACGCTAGTATGCAGGAATAATAAGTAGGAAAATCTTAATGGTTATAATCCCATCAGAGTAAGACATCCATCCCAGGTACAATAATGGAATAAGTAACAAAGCATTCAGGAAAGAATTAAGGCAGTGTCACTCAACCTGGACTTGGGGAAAAAGAAACAATTAGTGTTAATTGTTTCAGTTTGGATCTTAAGTACAGATGCTCATCTTAGCCTTTGGTTAGCACTTGACAGTAATTGCACGTCATTTATAGCGAAAAGCTAAGCCAGTACAAAATCAAAATTATTCCTATTACATTTAGGAGAAAGAAGACAACTTTAAAAGGCATGTGGACACTGAAGTGAACCTGTGTCCAGTGAGAACATGGAGTTAGCTCTCAGACTGTGTTTCTTACCAATCACCTGGAAGAAACAAATATTGGTATGAAGAAGTTTGCAGAGGCCAAATAAATGAGAAAGTGACAAATAAAACCTCATCGCTAATGCAGAAAATGTAACAAACTGCTGGTGCAAGAAGCATGGGAGGGGTTTCTCTGTTACCGCCTGTTTTGAAAGTCAAGATAGCCCACGCTTGAGTTAATGCAAGGAGTGAAAGTGTGCTGGGGTATGACCAAGATGCAGCTTGTTTGCACTTGAACCGCAGCTCAGGGTGTGGCTCTGATACCAGTGAGTGGATGTAACAGCACACCCTTGTCAAAATGGGCTTGTCCGTTTGGGCTCCAGCTCCTGGCGCTGGTCTCACAGCGGTGGTGCCTTTGTGAAGGATGATGTGGGATGGGAAAGGCACGTGGTCCTGTGCTGCTGGGCTTCCAAGGGCCCTCCTGGCTGAAGCACTTCACAGTGGCACCTCTACCACTGTGTTACTCCTTACCTGAGGAGCAGCCAGCTGACAGATCAACCAGGTGCTGCTGTCAAAGGTTTATTAAAAAACAGACAAACTCTGTGCTAGGATGCTTCGGTCTGGAAGGTCTGTTACGTGAGCAGCAGAAAGAGGTTGAGTGAGGTAAGCTGTTTGCTCTCTTTCCATTTTGGAGTTAGGAGGCAGTAGAAGAAACAAATAGGGACAATCCTGAATTTGAAGGAAGTGGCTTTACACACCATGTGTAATTAAGCTGTGGGAACTCCCTCCAGCGGGGTGTTGTGAGAGCTGGAAGTTCACATGTGTTCAAAGGGAGTCTGGACAAGCTTATGGAAGAGAAATCTGTTTAAGTTTTACAAAATTCATGGGAACCACATCTGACCCAAGGAACTCCTGAGCTAAAATGGTTGGAGGCTGGAGAGTGGAGGGAGAAGCTTTTCATTCCTTTTTCTTTTTCTGCAGGAGTCCACTCCTAAGCTGATCTTGAATTCCAGGCACCGAAGCTGGAGAGACCCAAGTCCCAAGCCAATGTACCTGTTTTTAATATGTGTGTAGACCTATAGCACAGGACAGTCTGTGAGTCCCTAGATGAAGGAAATGTAAGTTTAGCTGTAGGGACAGGAACAAAAGATAGTTGGTGTGTTCCTGGGAGCATCTGATTGTGCTGAGACTGTAAAGCATGGGTGGGAGGGCTGTACAGAGAGGGAGGGTGAAACAAAATGTTTTCCTCTTTCCTGTGGTGCTTAGAATTCAAGAAAATCTGTGAGAATCCAAAGCAATTTTCTTCTCTGAGAGTCAGATGAGTTGTATGTTGTCATACAGGATTTACCCTGAAGAGGAAGGCAAGGGCAAAGGCTGTAATTCGATAGGTGAATCCAGCTTTGAGACTGCACATGATATCTCAGATTAGACGTACTATGTCCACATGACACACAACACAGATCTAGTACTGGCTGCCGATTCAGGTTTCCTCAAAAACTTTGCACTGGCAGGCTTTGAGCTGGATGAGGAATCTCCTGCCCTATGGCAGCCATCATCGAGGCAGCATAAACAATACACTGCTTCACTCAAGTGCACTGAATGCCCATGCCTATTAAACACCGATTTTGTACTTCTGGATAACTCATTAAATGACTGTATAAACTTCATCAGTCACTAGGGTTCATCAGGGCTGGCACCGAACCAACGTTGTTAAGACCTTACGCAGTTAAGATGACCCTGCGAAGAGGCTTGAGCTGGTTATTTGTGGAGTTAGCTGAGACCTGGTGAGGTTTATTAGCTGGGGCTGTAAGACGGCTATACTGCTCCTAATTTGAAGGTGGCTCTGGAAGGGTACAGCTATGTTTGCAAAACATTTTTCCCAAACTAGTAAAACTTGCCAGACTTGAGCACGGTTAACACACAGTCTGAATAAACTGCTAGCAGAAAGCTGAACGCTGTGCTCACCCTGTCTGAGGACCTTCCTGAAGGACCTAAGTCCGGTATTTTAACCCCCGTGGGTACTACACTGACATTTGGTGTCATTTTTTCAATTGTGTTTAAATTTTGATAGGAAATTTCTGTTTCACTGTGGACTACGTTTAATGTGCAACGTCAGTAACCTGCTTTGTGCTTTGCCAGCTCTGGGACTCTTCAAGTGTTAGATTTCGTATCTAACCATCCAAAAAACCCAGCAGATATCTTTTTCTTACCAACTGCTCCCACATAGTGCCGTAGTTGGAAACAGGTCTGTTTTGCAGTACTGTGAAACTGTTTTGTGTGCTGGATGCTCTAAGGAATATAAATATAGTTGTTTCCCAAAGGCCTTGTTAGCAGTGCTTTAGATAATGTGGCTTATCAGTTTATGGATGCAAGTGTCCACAGGCAAATTTGCACAGACCTAAGTAAATTTCAGTAATTGAAATAAGCTGTTTTGACTGTTTCCTTTATAGCAGGGACTGCATTCATGTTTTAAATGTTTGTATTCCAATGGCTTGTAATTGAGCTCTATTTCTACCCCAGTAATACTTGATTTCATGTTGTACATGGTACCAAATGAGCATGATCAGTTTGAACGTGGAGTTTGTCTGGCTTTAATTTCAGTGCAGCTGTACTGATGATCTATTCTGGGTGTCTTCAGAAATAAAAATAACAAATAAGTGGTCACCTGCAGCATGTTTTCGTGTATGTAGTTCTTCCAGGATCTTCTAGGAACCCTGTAGCAGAAGCATGGGCTGTATCTCCTTCATGTGATTGAATCACCTCTTTTCTTTCTGTATTTTTTCTTACTCTTACTGCAGTCCCAAGGCTGTCTGGTACCCATTTTGCAATTGCTGTTAAGAGGTGAATTGGGGTCATGGTTTCCTTTACGTCACAGCTATTGCCGTTTGAGAGCAGAGCCGTCCTGTATAGGTTGTGCAGGAAAACAAATAGCATGATAGCACACACAGGCTTGTGTACTCTCAAAGGAGCTGATTTAAGGTGGCATGAATAGCATTTCAACAGCAAACAGCAATGTTTCTGACATTTGTTTATACATGCTTCCACTAATGAGAAGCATGGTGGAGACAAAATGTATAGTTGCTGATATTTTCCATTGGGACTGAATGGAGGAGATCAAGATGCCTTCTATTGTCAATTAATAGCTGGGACATGTGGGAATCCTGGGTTCTCTGGATCTCCTGGATCCTCTGCTGTAGAGGCGACTAGATCTGAGTGGTTACATCCTTCTGCCATCCTTTTCCTTGCCCAATTCTCTGCTCATGGTCTTTGGACCGTTTCCCCCACCCAGGTGTTCCATATTCAGTCTCAGTTTCTTCACTGTCTATATACAGCTACCCTAAAAGCAGATTTATTTGCTTTTGGGCTGATTTGCTTTCTGCTCCAAACCGCTTTGGTAGTTCTCAGTTTTGATACCAGACCTTGCTAAACAGCCAGAAGAAAAAGGTGAGGAAAAACCTACTAGTGCATGTCCTCTTCATCACCAGAGTCTTTGGGGAAACTCTTTCCTCCTTCCCTTCAAACGTGGACGAAAGTGAGTTTGTGTTAAGAGTAAATTCAGGTCCTGGTGCAGAGGCAGTTCTCCGCTGTGATAGGTAGAGGGCAGGGCTTGACACTGGTCGGAGTGGGGAACACTTGCATAGGATTTCATCTTCTGGTTCCTCAGTCTTGGTCTTGTTCCTCCTGGCCCAGGGCAGGGCTGACTGGATGAAGGAGGAAGTGAATGAAGCAAGTGAGAAGAGTGCCAGGCTGTAGTTTGCTCAGCAGCAAACTGTTTCAGCACTGAGCGTGGAGGAGTCAGTGGTGAAGCAGTCTTTACCAGGTCCTAAAACCCTCACTTTCCAACATTTTGGTTTTAAGGACTTCAGCAAGATTAGGTTGGAAGACTTAAAGTATGTTTCACCATCACCAGCATCAGAAACTTCATTAATG
>NW_010416212.1:7573-17555 GCF_000710305.1 Buceros rhinoceros silvestris | reverse complement strand
GCTTTTGCCGAGTTCTTGCCGGCACATGCAATAGTCCACATCTTTTTTTGACAAAACTGTGCATTATGCAAGGGATCTGCCCATATGGCATAGCAGGCAATAGGAAGTTGGTAATAGTTGATTGGTAATTGAAATTAAATCCAGTTGGGATACCTGTGTGATGGTAAAGGGCTGTTTCTTCCACCTTATTACTTTCTCCAAGGTGAGATCCAGAGCAAGTCAGGCAAACCTGGCATGTTCGTTACCAGCTTATCCAACTTCAGAATGTCAACAGCATCTCCACAGTCCTCACTCGTGCTGTGTGGCCTTGGGATTTGCAGCAGAGAAGGCACTGTTGTTTTTTGGAAAAATAAATAGCATGCTTAAGAGACAAGGCAATAAATAACAATACTTGGGGAGAGTATGTTTAAAACATGGAAAAGTATTTTCCCCATTTCTCATTCTTCTGGAGTATTTTCTAGATTCTCTGAACAAGCAGGGCTTTATGCTGCATGAGTCTGGGAGCGTCGCTGCACTTAGAAGTAGCAGCCTCATGTAACAAGGATATTAGTGTGGCAACTCTCAGCAAACAGGAGCTCCTTGTGTTGTAACCCTCTGTAACATTAGTGGGATTGAGTAAACGATGTCTAAAGCGCTTGTAATACCTGTGAGAGGCACTGGCCTAGGTTGAGGAACAGTTGAATTGAATCTCTTCCATTGAGATGAGTCACTTGAGTCATGTTGTGAGTCTAGCAGAATTCTAGCTAATTGAATTCTAACTTTGAATCTAGCAGACTGGCTGGTTTTAAGTATCCTACAAATGCAAAGGTGGCAGGGGTGGTTCGTTGAGGAGTAGAAGTTGCAGATCTGTTGTCCTGCTGCAGAAGACAGCGCAGATTCCCCTAGAAGATCACTGCAGCCATTCTGCTGTGCTAACTGGGGTAGAATATTTCTTGCTCAATGCTCTGTGTGCATCATCAGTGATGCTGTTCCAGCAGCTCTCTGGATTTATTGGTCTCTCCCTGCTCTGTGCATTGCATAAAAAGATGAACATGTAGTACTTATGTTTCTTTAGTTACAGTGAGGTAGTAGTAGTTTAGATTTGGTCTATTTGTAATATCCTCCTAGGCAGTTCACGTACGTTTTTTACCTCTAAACACAGACACATGCTTGCTGGTGATAGGCTGTGCCGCAGCAAACGCTAACTTGCCAGTAATGTAAGTATTGTACATCTTAAATGAAACTTTTCAGGCAGCAAAGTGCTTTTTGATTCCCCTGTAGTGCTGCTCCAAATTCAATGATGTTTTAGGCTCAAAATTCTTGATTAGGAAAACCAGAGCATGTCAAAATGCAGCAGAAAGACGTGACTGCTGTGAACACTGTTAGTGTTGTCTGTGTGATGTGCACTGCTAAGGCGTAGCTGCATTCTAAGGGATCCATTTTTTTCTCTGTTGTACTTTGGAGATGTTGCTTTTCAGAGTATTTGCCAGACCTGACGATCTCTCACTGGGTAGGAGTGTATTTATTTTATCTGAAAATCATTAGCTCGGAGATACTGATCTGAACACTGAATCCTCTGAATTGGGAAATTCTTACTGTAAGGTTGCTAACGCATGGATGATGGTTGCTGTGGCTAGATATCTGCTAAAATATGAAGACCAAATAGGGGAGTTTGGGACATTGTAGCACCACTAGAACATTTTCCGTATGCATGGAGACCTTCAGTGATACAGACAAGATGAATTTGTCCTGAGAAGAAAGCTGGGTGCAGGCCCAGCAGTGGCGTTCCATCCTTGAACATCCACCGGTTGAGCAGAAGTGAAGTCTGTTGTTCTGGCAGCAAGTGAGGGTTCAATCTGACCAGAGAAGAAACTTCAACTACTATAAAACTGTAAAGTTTGTAACCACTCGTGTCAGGAAGAAACAAGTGGTTGTGATGTTTGGTGACTTCCTTCCAAGGTGGGTGTATCTAGTGAGCAGAACTGACACCCTGAGGCATCTGTGTCTGCCCAGCACGCATAATCTGAGCTGTTTCTGAAAATTTGTTGGGTTCCATAAACAAAGTAGCCAGGAGAATGCTTGAGGTAAGCAAATAAAAAGCACTGGCTTTGGAGGCCAGTGAAAGCTTCAGGGATATAAGTGGTGACCTTTGTGTCCTGAATTGAATTTTGTACAACATGTTTGTTCCAAGGATGTTATGCAGAAGGAATTCTGTGGTAACGCATGAAACTGAAGTAAAAAAGATGAGAGTGCCACAGGCTGCCAAGAAAAGATAAGGTGGTTGAGGCTTCTTATGAGCATCTGGCAGGATGCTCTAGAACTTGATGATGAGAGAATTTTAATTACATAGATGTTTGATGTGCTAGACAGAAGAGACTGATCAGCAGGGTTGAGATGTGCTGGTTACTGTCCTGCACATAAAAGACTGAGCAGCGAGAGTCTCGGGGGATGGAACCGAAGCAGTGGGAAGGAAGTGGTTGAACATGCACTGCTGATGAAGGGCACAGCGCCTGCCAGAGTGGCTTTCCACATTGGGTCCAAATACTGTCAACAGATCTCAGGAAAGATTCAGGCAGGGGGAGTTCTGTAATTGGCTTTTCTCAGGAAAAAGATAATTGAGGAGATAAAGTAAGGCTCCTGAAATAATTTTTTTTTTTAATGTGTGTGTATATATAAAAATGAAATTTTCAAGATTTTTTTTTTTTTAGGGAAGGGTTTGTAGAAAACGCTACCTTAAGTTACATTTTTTTTTTTAATGGAATTGCAGTTTTCTTGCAGACGTTAGGCATAAGTATGTAGAAGGCCAAAGCGTAAAATGAGATTCAACTGGCAAGGAACACTTCAAAAAAATTCTAGAGTGACAGAAGTCAGTTAGAGGAAGATAAAAGAGGACTTGATCTGATAATCCACAAAAAAAAGACAATTATCCATAGGTGATGCTGAAAAAGTCACCTACCCTGGGTGCTACTGCAGGTGACATGAGTGATCAAGGGCCAGAGCCCCAGCCACTAGTACAGAAGGGAGAAGGAGGGAGGATACTGAGGAAGAACAGATTATCCCATTCCATCATCCACCTACTTTGTCTCCAGTGTGGTTTCATCAACGACCTAGATAATTATCTGGGAATCATGACTATTAAACTTGAATCTGAGAAAGCCTGTGATTTAGCTGGCGGACAGAACAAGAACCTACAGGTAGAATAAAACAGCAGTCAGGAAGTGTAAATAAAAGCGTGATTATAGAATATTCAGCTGTGTGAATAAAGAGCAACCAACTGTGCAGCGGTCCGAACGAAGAAACATTTGGGAGTTGTTCTGAATTAAAAGCTGTATGTATCAAGTGTTGTCTTCTAGGGAAGAAAAAAAAAACAAACATACACTTCCAGTATGGTGTTTAAGCAACGGTATATCCTGGAAGATCAATAAAAGAATCCTTCAGCTCTAGTTAATGTTCTTAAAGCCCTAGGTGAAATACTGGATTCAGCTTTTGGGCTCTGCGCTGGGGTAAATTTGTGCCAGTTGGACTGTGCCCAGAAGGGAGCAACAGGAAGGTCTAGGAAATACGATTTACAGAAAAGGCTTGAATAAACTGGAATTGTTTTGCCTGAAGAGAAGACTAAATGAAGGCATGTATTCTCAAGTGCACAAGGGAAAGGGAATAATTTGTTCTCCTGTGTCCATGACAAATAGGATGAATAGTAATGGCCTTACCATACATCAAAGAAGGCTGAGGATACACATTGGGGAAAATTTTCTCATAGTAAATATTATGGAGCACAGGAGTAGACAGCTTCAGAGGTTTTGTAAGACTCAGCATTACACTTTTGAACGGCAGATTAGACAAAGCTGACAGTAGGTGGAACTTACAAGTAGTTGATCTTGACTTGGTACAAAGGGCAGATGATTTCCAGTTCTGTAAAAAATCAAATATTACCATTGCTAAAACCACTGGAAGAAAACATTTTAAAGCTTGGATCATTTTAAACCTTCCACAAATGTAAAAATAACCACAGATCCCTAAGGTAACTTGAATGTGTGTACATATATATTCACAAGGTTAAAGAAGCTAATTTTAGAGATAGATTTGGATTACTTGGGCAGTTGTGTCTGTCAGAGCTGTGCTCCACAAGTCCTTGAGGCCTTGCTGCTTGATGGTCCTTCTCCGTTTGCACTTGGAGCAGAGATACAGAATCTCTGTAACATCCACTGCTTCTTCCATCACCCAGTGGTACTAAAGGCTGGTTTTAGATGGTTAGTTTTACATTTTTACTTAATTTCGTAAGGCAAGAGGAGAGGTGGAAAAGAGAAAATGTTTTTACTATGTCCTTTAATTCCCTTCTGTGCTTCTTTGAGCCCTGCTCCCCTTGCCAGCAGCCCTAGTTGTCCTCAAAGCTTTGTGCTGGGATTGTCATGGCAAAAGTTAACTCACAAGGGCGCTCCCTCTGTGGTATTTTGGTCACGCAGTGGTAGGTATTATGGTGGTGTTACTGTTTGCTCTGTTTCCAGGAAGCTTCATGGGATGACTCAGCACCTTCCCCTGGAGTGCCTTTATGTTATGGAGAAGAAAGCAGTTATGGTTCCATCTTCATTCCAGTCCCTTGTAGCCAGGTCGCTCCATAAATCTCTGGCTTGTTCCTGCAGTGGTCACAAATAAACGCCTAGGGAAAAGAAAGAAGAGAGCGGGCACATAGAACTCGCTCTGCCTCCAAGTACTTTTACTGTGGATGTTTTTCTAAGGCAGCCGTGGGTTCTGCGTTCTGCAACTCGCACAGGAAGCTTCTCCCCTGTGCTCACCCAGTCTTCTTTAGGCCCGTATAAATTGCTGTGTCCATAACATCTTGTTGGGGGTCCCAAGGCCCCCTGCCATCAGGTGGGCTTGAACCCTTCCCTGCTATCTTTGTGTCGCCCGCCTCGCGTTCACTTGAGGGAAGTGATGCTGAACAACCGATGCCTATCCATACTGTTTGAGCTGCCTGTGACTTGGTAGAAGTTTGCCAAATCCAACGCAGTCATCATCTTCAGTCCCACCCTGACTTTAGGCTTTTGTTAAACCTTTCAAGCTTCCATACCATCTGTTCAAGGCCAGAGTTGCACGTGAGCAAGCCTTGGATTTGTTTGGTCCTGGTACAAATCGATACGTTAAACAGCAGCGATCTGAGTGGAGCACCAGGATGGTGCCTCCCTCTGTGTCCCCACTTCATGTGAGCTATATTAACCTGGTAAGGCTATATTAACCTGGTAACCGTGGTGTCCAGGAAAGCGGATTAAGGAATGGGAAGTGTCCTTCCAGAATCCTCTGCAGTGTGGAGGCTGCAATTCGAGGAAAGGATGAGCTGGTTACTTTGAGATCCTTCTGTTGGTGCTCTGACGTGGCAGCAGGCGCTCCTCAGTGCAGCTGACTGGCACTTCGTAGTTAAGACAACTCAAGGTGACAAGAAAATGTTACTGGCCTTGAAGCATCTCTTACTGATTGATTACCTAGAAGACGCTTTCCAGAAGGTGCTCTTGGACAGTGCTGCTTGCTCACTTGCTGTCCCTGGATGTTCCTATCTCACCTTTATAACAGGTCAAGAAATGCTAATTGCTGAACTTCTCTCTTTTTTTTTTGTACTCGGTGGCTCACTAGTGTGTTGACAAGTGCTAGGGAATGTTTTTCTCAAAAGGATGGGAATTTGAACTCACACCTGTCTGTGTCTCTAAGGGATGTGTAGCCCCAATTTAAAAGTTCTTATTAATTGAAAACAGTGGTTGTTAATTATTAGCATCTCAGTTAAAAGCTGTAGCGGAAGAAATAATAAGTTGTCTTTTGTTTTTCAGCTATGGCAGCCATTCGAAAAAAGCTGGTTATAGTGGGTGATGGTGCCTGTGGAAAGACTTGTCTGCTGATTGTATTTAGCAAAGACCAGTTCCCTGAAGTGTATGTTCCCACCGTCTTTGAAAATTATGTAGCAGATATTGAAGTGGATGGAAAGCAGGTATGTGTACCCTTCTGTAACAGTTAAAGTGAACTTGTGTTTATTCAGAATGGCATGGAGATCTCTGATCTTCTCTCAGTTGTTAGCACACTTGCTTAGTGCTTATGTTGTAAATATATTTTTAAATATTGTGTTCCTCTGGAAAAAAATACTTGGTTTGCTAGAACCTGCTCACATCCAATGTCTGTTTAACGACCTATTTCTAACCTTACACGGGTTGAGATTCTAAACGCCATACAGTTACTCCAGGTAAAATGTTGCAGTAGGTGGGAGGGGATGGAGCAGTTCAGACACACCTGCATGCTGAGACATGGGGGGCTGCTTGCCTTTGGAATCGTGTAGTGGAGTCCCTGCTTTGGTAGGGACCTGGTAGTGTGGTTAACAAAAGCTAGTTCCAGAGAGTCTGTTTTTCGTACTCCTGGCAAAGTGCAGAAGTCGTCTTCTTTTCAGAAGAGGTGACTGACGGGCTTCAAAGGGATTTGACTTCTGTAGTGTACCTCAGCATCATCTGTCCTACTTGTCTGAAGGAACGCATTTCTTAGCAGCCAAGCGTACCCACAGCTCACTAAGCTTCATTTTTAGTTTGTATTTCAGTAAACTAATCATTAAAATATTTCATTTTAGTTTTAAATATTCTAAAAACCAAGTTTCAGTCTGTGTGACCTCTGAATCCTTTTGTTTGCCAAAGAAGCAAATGTGCCAGACACCCGCTCCAGGAGGCAGTTTCCAGAGGGCTGCTCTCCAAACGCTGGCTAGGCTGCCTTCCACGTTTGTCGCGCAAGGTAGTGTGCAGTGGGTTAGTTGTCGCTTTCCAGGATTCTCCAGAAACACACAAAGCAGAAACTTTGCACCTTGAAACCTCAACCATTTTCAAACCCTTTTAGGCAGCTGTGCCATCTGTCTGTGTTATTACTGTAACCGCGTGGAGCTGGCCTCAGTGCCATGGGTCCTCATGTCGAGCGTGCGGCAGGTGTTGGTGCTGAGGGGGCCGAGCTTCCCTGTTGCACCCCTTGCTGCAACATGGGCCTTTGCTGTGGGTTCAGGTACAGCCAGGGCTTCTTTCAGCCAGTTCTAGTTGAGATGCAGTGTCAAACTGATACCGCTCAGTTTCGATCCTGATTTGAGCAAAAACTCTTTGAGCTAGTTTTGGGCTTCATGTTAAAATCTATTCCCAAGTGTTACAGATATGGATTATTCGAGGTTTTAGTCATGATAGTTCATGATATTTGAGTCTAAAAAGAGCTTTTCTCTCCTGTAATGTGAAAGAGTAAAAAGAAATTTACTTGTACACTAATATTAGAATGTGGTTTTCCCCCCAGGTGACAGTTTCTATCTTAAACTCTAAGGACTATTGTTTAAAATACAATATACGTACAATATCCATTTCCATCTCTTATCATCTAGTCAAACTTCCTCATTCCCTTCTGCCTGAATCTCTGCATCTCTAAATGGGCGAGCAGGGGGCATGACCTATGAGTTATGTGCAGCCGGTATATGGGTTCCGGTTCTGCCCATCTCTCTATCTCAGCTGCTGTGGACTTTTTTCCTGGATATTTTGAGTGTAAGACTTTAAACAAGAAGGAGCCCACTGCATTCCGAAGACGGACGCATCCGTGAATCTCAAGCAGGGGTATACCTTAAGAGCTTGGTTACAGTTTTGAAATTTCCTAGTTTAAATGTTGGCCATTTCTTCAGTTTTAAGCAATCCTTTTGGGGCATTCTCCCCCAGCTCCACTGTAAGCAGAAATACGGAGAACGTTAGCTACTTTATTCAGTTCTTAATAACAGAAGCTTTTCACACAAATCAGATTTATTTCAAAGCAAACTGGGAGTGTAAATTTTTGCTGTGATGGTGTTTTAATGAATTTGTACACAAATAAGAATGATCTTGATGCTTCTTAGTCACTACAGGTCCCAGCTGTAAACCAATTGAAAATGTGCCTAATCCTGAAAAGCTTATACTTTGAGAGTCCACTTTGACTGAAAACTGGTATTTCTGGAATGTTTATCAGAGAGATTCCTGGCCACTTGGAGCTGATTCCCTTCTGTTCTTCTGTCTTGCTTTTCTGACGGTAGCTTTTATGTCCTTTCAGGGAATTGACACTGGTCATGGATAGAAAAGTCTCATAGGCTGTAATAAATTGATTTTTGGAGTTGTGGAACATAGAATTTCTAATGGTTCTCCTGTCAAAGCAGTTTGTGTTGTCTCATTTGAGTGGTGTTGACTGAAATATTTTATCCATTTCTCTTGGGTTTTAGTGATTTCTGAATCAAAACTTCCCTGGTGATCTGGCTAACTGCCTTCCCTTCCTTCTGCAGGTTGAGTTGGCTTTGTGGGATACAGCAGGACAAGAAGACTATGATCGACTTAGACCGCTTTCTTATCCAGATACTGATGTTATACTTATGTGTTTTTCAATTGATAGTCCTGATAGTTTAGGTAAGTAGATCACTAAAGTAATTGGAACCACTTCTGTGTGTTGCCATATTTCCCTTGGAAACAGTGCTGTAAAATATGTGTTCATGTGCTGTAACGATCGGGAGCATTCCTAGCTCAAAATTCATACTTGTTCAGATGTCTAGTTTTCAGACATTCAGATCTAAAGGAACCTCTATTCTTCAACAGTGCTGAGTGGCGTGTTGAAAGCTGCAGCAGCACATTGTCTTTACCCGGCGCTCTGCTGCATAACTTGAGCAACACTTAGCAGGGAGGTGGCAGCTCCCTGGCCTGGGTCAGCTCTCTCAACCAGGCAACGTTGTCTGGTGGGCAGCATGCTGCTGTGCTCGTCCCTTGGGAGGTGCTGCCTTGGTGAACCCAAGCGAGCAGAAAGGCTGTAGCTGCACTCTGCCATGTCCAGGAGCCCTGTGAGCACCTAAGGTGTCCACTGAGTGGCATGGCCCACCCATGGTTGGATTTTTAAAAATATTTTCTTTTTTCTCCTTGAAAATCATAGATTCTTATACGCTTGAGACCACACTATATCCGGGAAAAGAGAGTAACTTCCTTTCTCTGTAGATGAGAAAGCTAGCTTCGTGTTTTCATCCCTTCTGCCACCCGATCCTTTTATTCGAGAGAGATCAGCTTGAAACACTGAGTTATTAATCCCAAATAGCCGGCGTTTTTGCTGTCTGCTTGGTGGCTGAAAGCACGAGCTAGAAGCACACGGGAGGGGAGTTTGCACTGAAAGGAGGGTGGCTCTCCCACTGGTGGAAATTATCAGAGGCTGTAGATCTGTACTCTTTTAGTCTGCTTTCCAGTGACTGACATCTGCTTTTGATGGACAGAAGAGAAGAACAGAGTTGCTGGATACATGATTTCTGAGCTCCAAAACCACACATTTCAACAGCCCCTGTAATAGATGGGCACCTCCTCTGTGAGGAGTCCAAGACTGAAACCGTCACTGATCGATGTATAAATCTGATCTGTAGAGACTGATGTACTTATCTTACAAAGACGTTTCTGAAGAGGATAAGGAGCAGGAGGTACCTCCTTCTCACCGGTGGGATTTGTTCACTAGTGGCTATTTATGAGGTTTCTTACTAGAATGAAGATAATGTTAAGGTTGATCTTTAGGCACATCGATTCTGTGTGTGTGACCAGCTGTGCTCTGACAAGAACCTTCTGTACAGCGACTGACTGGTACTTGTGTGTAACTGGTCAAACTTATGTCCATGCATTGGGCAGCTCCTAGCCAGGAAAAGAGAGAGACTGCTCTGCTTTGTCCGTTAATGACAGGTGGCAAATGATTTTAGCTGGTGCTCATGAATGGGATACCAGTTCTCTCTTAAGAGTGTTAAACCACTGAATCCATTGGAGTTTTCTGCTGCCAGCGTGTTCGTGATCACTGCAGGCTGTCCTTGGAGAGGCTTTTTGACTACACCTCTGATCTACCTTATGGGTGAACCCTGCCTCCCAGAGTTGTGTCTTGGGAGGAAACAAGAATGAGGCAAAAAGCATCCAGGAAGCACAGAAATGCCGTTAGTGGAAGGATTAGTCCTGAAAGCAGCTACTGCAGTGGTTGAAAAATG
>NW_010416212.1:1129-7438 GCF_000710305.1 Buceros rhinoceros silvestris | reverse complement strand
TGCTGCAGTTCACAGAAGGTTTGAGTAAATGAGCAAACAAAATACTCCTTAAGATGTTACGGTGGCGTGACAGTCTGACTGGGATAACGTTTGGTAGCTGCTCAGTCTCGTTTCTCGCATTGCCTCCAAAGGCAGCAGCTGGTGAACAGGCAGCTGGCTGGGAAAGTGTCTTTTTTAGGAAAAGCAATGCCAGTCTGACATCTGGGAAATCCCAATCTCTCTCTTCATCACTTCCACCTGACCCTGTGTTTAGAGACATCTTTCATTGTCTTCCTCTCCCTGCAAACCCGCTTGAGGTTTAGTCGGCAGCGGTGCAGTGGCCAGGCCTGGTGTGGCTGTTAGCAGCTGCCTACCAGGGTTGAGCTGAGCTCCCTTCTACTACGCAGGCTGCAGAGCTGACTAACTGACCGCTGCGACCTCTCCCGCCAACTCCCCTCTAGGTTTAGTCGGCAGCGGTGCAGTGCCCAGGCCTGGTGTGGCTCTTAGCAGCTGCCTACCAGGGTTGAGCTGAGCTCCCTTCTACTACGCAGGCTGCAGAGCTGACTAACTGACCGCCCTGGCAACAAGATGGGTCCCTGAGCCCTGGAGCAGGAGCAGAGGGGGTTGGTTAAGTCAAGTCTGATCTTGGCTATTTCTTCCTCGCTTCCTGCTCGCCGGGATGAGGGCGCCTGTGTCCCTGGAGCAGTGGGGGGAGCAGGGTGCTGCCAGACAGCTCTTCAGGTGCGCACTGTCTGGAGCCTGCACCCCCGCAGCGCTCCAGGTGCAGCTGCAGGAGTGCTGTTCTGGCTCTAGTGCAAAAACTGCCTTCAAAATACTTGTCTAAGTTGTTCTTTCGAGCAAAAAACCAATGCCATAATAGTGAATGTCTCTTCAAAAGCTGAATGGAATTTTGTGAAGATGAAAAGGGTTTATGTAGCCCGCAGGTACATCCACGAGTGAATCACAGATGTCTGAGAGTTTCTGAAAGCAGAGCCGAATGTTTTGGGCTGTTCAACGCTTCCTGCCATATAGAATTTATCAAGGTTTTGCTTTCAAAAGCCCTCAAGTCTTCCATTTGCCACTCCACTTAAAAAGCCACAGAAGTCATACAGGGAAGTTATGTTAGGAGGAAGGAGTTTCTTGTATATGAGTTCAAATTAATTTGCTGCAGATGGGGAGAAATGGCAAATCTGCAAATGACTTACACAGAGTCTTTGTTTTTGTGCATCCATAATTAGCCTATAGAACATCATTTCTGCTGCAGTTAATGGCAGAGTTCGGAGTGGTTGCCTGATGTTGCTTTTTATAAGGATGATGTGATGTAAAAACTTACGCTTCAGGGTTGTGCCCATCTTTAGCTTCTGGAGATAAATAAATTGTTTCTCTTGAAGCAAAATATTCCATAACTTTCTACTTCAGAATTCTGCTTGCTGTTCTTTGAAGTACCTTTATGCCTTGTCGAGTGGCTACTGAGAGACGTGGAGAAGCCGAGAGGTTGGGTGTCCTTCAGCCTTGAAATAGGCAGGCTTGGCTTTTTTGGTAATACTCGAGCAGGTCTATTTGCTTCCCAAATTAAGAGTAGAACAAAGGGCATCGGTGTGGACCAGCAAGCTAAAACCCCTCAGGCAGCAGGTAAAAGCTTTGGAATAAAACTCTCCTCCCAGAAGTGGCGTTTCCTACAGTCATACTTCGATTGATTTTTTTTCAGAAAACATCCCAGAGAAGTGGACCCCGGAGGTGAAGCATTTCTGCCCCAACGTGCCTATCATCTTGGTAGGAAACAAGAAGGACCTGAGGAACGACGAGCACACAAGACGAGAGCTGGCCAAAATGAAGCAGGCAAGTTCCTTTCCCATAGTCTTACAGCAAAGCAAGCGCGTAGTGGTTGCAGCAGAGCACTGACCGGGCATCCGCAGCTGGCTGCCAGCTTCCTGGGGGCTGCGTAATCCACGCGTAGCCATGACGGAACCAGAGGGGTTCTTCTCTCATCTTTGGAGGTGTGACTTAGAAAAAGGCGTCCTCGACGATGATAATGGCTCTGCTGGGTTACTACCAGCCAGCTGCCTGCTGAGCTGGAGAGCTCAGTCCCGGAGGTAGAAAGGAACTAGGAGACACGAACGCGTCAAGGGCACGCACGCTCGTGCTTTGTTTCGTGTGTTGAACTGGCTTTGAGGGCCGGTGTTTTGAGGCACTCATCGCAGGTGCTGTAGGCCGTTCCTGCGCCTATCACAAGGTTTCATTTTCAGATCGTGTCTGAAACCCCCAGCTCGGGTATGGGACTGCAGATATTCCGCTCTGCCCAGTGATTTTTGCTCCTGTTGCATAATATTTGTTTTTATACAAAGTCTGAGGCACTAAGTTTGTGATTTGTTCATAGGCTTTTGTTACAGTTGTGGCAAAGAGTTGCATAAATGTTTCCTCAGAAATAAGCAACCATTTGCTCAAGTTTCAAAGGGTCTTGCAGCCTTCAGGCGTGGAGGTGTTAGCAAATGAATCCCGTTCTCAAGAGTTGGTGCAGTATGCAAATACACGCCTTGTCGGTGTGCTCCAGCCCGAGGTGCATGCTGCATCCGGAGGAAATATGCACATTTTATTTTAAATCTGCCTTTATTATTTAAAGGATCCCTTTCAGGGGAGCAATTAATTCCTAACCAAGCAATTAATTCTGTGCGTCGAATCCGGACGTTCCCCTCCTTTGCTGGGAGCAGGGCGGGCGAGGGCGGGCTGGCGCGGGTCGGCGTGGCTGTGGGCTGTTCTCACCCGTCGTTCTTGTGCTGTTCCAGGAGCCTGTCAAACCCGAGGAAGGACGAGATATGGCAAACCGCATTGGTGCATTCGGGTATATGGAGTGTTCGGCAAAGACCAAAGACGGTGTGAGGGAGGTTTTTGAAATGGCCACTAGAGCTGCTTTGCAAGCCCGGCGTGGCAAGAAAAAGTCCGGGTGCCTTCTCTTATAAAGTGTGGCCAGAGGAAGATGGCCAAAGCAGCACCCTGCACTTGAGTAATTTTGAAGTGCTGTTTATTAATCTTAGTGTATGATTACTGGCCTTTTTCATTATCTATAATTTACTTAAGAGATTTAAAAATCGAGTCATCTTGCTACCAGTATTTAGAAGCCAACCATGATTTTTATAACGATCTGCATCAAATTCATCTGTGCACCCAAGGTTAACCTCAACATTCCTCTAACAAACCTTTTCTGCACTCACAGGATATGTCAGGCGCTAATTGAAGACAATTCTCTATCTTCTTTCTTCTCTCTAGAAAGAGAAAAAGCGGTCAGCACAGAGGATTGGTCCGTAACTACTTTATAACTAACGTCCTATTCTAATCGAGTACAACAGTTACATGGCTGTATGTGGAATCGAGTGTAGCTTCAGTGCTATCACATTTAGGAAGATCGGATTTTCATGGCTCAGTGGTGTAAAACATTAGTTTGAAAATGTGATCACTCTGAAATGACCAAGTCCCATTCAGCTAAGGAAAAGCGAGGGTTCTGTGGTTTCATGTTAGTTACCTTTTAGTTACTGTGTAATTAGTGCCAGTTTAAATGTATGTTACCAAAAATAAATCTATTTACCCCAGCTTAGATGTAGTATTTTTTGTATAATTGGATTTCCTAATACTGTTACTTGTAACCTCTGCGTTAAGGTGTTCTGGGTTTTTTAAGAAACTGTATTTGAAAATAAAGTCCGATGGAAAGCAGCTGATCCTCTTCCCCTGTTCATTTGTAAGAGTCTGACCCATTTGAACGACTCGAGTGGTCTGCACACCCAGGAGGAGTTTTTTCCATGACGTGCCGTAGGGATGAGAAAAGACAGCCTGCTCACACTCAAAGCTTCTGAACTGTTCAGTTGCCTTAAGTTCATTGCTGGACCCAGTTTCAAAACTTTAAAAAAAAAAAAGGAAACTTTTGTGTAAGTTTGGTTACCATGTAGTGATCAGACTCCTAACCTGTGAACTTCTTGCTGTTCTGCAGCCAACTAAACTCTTTCTGTATTTTCATTTTTCCAACAACTAATAGAATAAAGGCAGTTTTCTAAGCTCCCTGTATCCTGGTGTCTGTATTCCTCACTCTGGGTTTCTGGCCCAGCGTCTGACAGCCTGAATCAGAAATACTGGTTTTGGTACAGCTGTGATAGGATTCTCTGAGAAGTTGCAAGTACTTTAATACTCTTGTTTCCTGTAATTTATTTAATACTTTTGATACCCATCCATTGCTCACAGCAGTTTCCAAACGCTGCAGCAGGGCAGAGGTGGAATCCCTCGCCCTGCCTGGCCCCTGCAGTGAGTGGCTTCCCAGGGGCTACCTTTGATAAATCAAACCAGGTGAGAGCACATCCCCTGGGCTGAGTTTGCGGGTCTCGAGCATGGACTAGAGGAGCAGGAGGAGGCTGCGTAGGAGGGAGCGTAGGAGCAGGCGGCCGTGTTGCTGTGCAGGCAGGCCATGGTACCCTGTGGGGTACCCCACGCCCTGCGCTGCAGGACTTGAGCAGTTGCACAGAGCAGCATGTTTGGCACAGAGCAGAGTGTTTGCCACATAACAGCGTTTTCAGGAGCTATGTCCTCAAGTGCTGTGACAGGGATGGGCTGGAGGTGCGGGCTGTTGCGCCGCACCCATGCTGGAGAGCAGACTGTGCTTCCTGGGTGAGGAGTGATATGGGGCAGCCGTGTGCGTCTCCAGGCTGATCCTTACAGCAGCTGACGGGGAGCTGAGAGCCCCTGCCTGCGGAACCGGGCGGGAGGGGGTCCAGTTGCTGAGGACAATCCACGTAAGCAAGCACCAAGCTGCATCCCAGTCATGGCCTACGAAACACCAGTATCACCTCTGGTTTTGACAATGTTCCTGATTCCTTTCCAGGCAACAGCTGAAACAGCCCCGGCAGCGGGAGTGCCCTGTACCTCTCGTTCTTACCCTCCCTCCGCAGCCACAGACACCCCGGAGCAAAGTGTGTGGCCAGCCTAGTGGTGGCACCCACCCCACCCTTCCCTCCTTCCTCTCCTGGGTGCCTGTTCTCTACCCGTGAAGGGTGACAGGTCCAACAGAGCAGGAAGTTCCCAGCGGCAGCTGCAGGGTTGCCCAGGAGGATGTCAGTCTCTGCCCTGCGAACGAGCTTGCTCACTTCTCTGCAGTTCCCTTTTTTGGGGGGTTACTCATTGGGCAGTTTGGGGGGTGGTTGCAGTTGAGCAAAACTGGGGGTTTTCACTCTTGCACAGCCCCTGGGTTGCAGTTCTCCGTGGTCACAGTTACGAAGCAGCCCTTCAGGAGTTCCAGTAAGGTCTGCACGTTCCTCCCACCCAGCTCATGGGTTGTGTATCTGCTGAGGCACTTCCACTCAGAAGTGATTTGTTACCTCAGTTTTAATCTAAGCTCTTGTTAACCTACAGCACGTCTACCTGTCTCCTCCGTCTTGTCCATCAGTGGGTGTTGGGTTTCCTGGCTGCCTGCATCCAAGCTCGGAAGCGTTCCTAAGTCAGCGTCTCCTGTTTGTGACCAGAGCCTCCAGCTCTCAACTCGTCCCTCACACCAGTGGCATCAAAGGGGAACACCACTCAGGAGTGTGTGGCTGTGAAGTTACCGTCCCTTCCCACCTTTGAGGGTGGCAGCCTGGCTCCCTTTGGGTTCCCAGAGCACCTGTCACCTCTGGAAGGAACCTCTGTTCTGAAGGAACTTGAGGACACAGCCAGACTAGACTTGAAAGTCTAGTGCTCTGGAAGAGCAATCCAGCCAGGCAAGGAGCTGTGAAAGGGGCAGGGGCAGAGCTAGGAGCCAAGAGGCAGCTAGGGGAGGGAAGAGGAGAGGAGCAGGAGGCCAGAAAGTGTGTTTGCAGCCTTTACAATCGCTCACCGCTGTTGTTAAACAGCAGCCTTCCATCCTCCCAGGACAACCGACACTCGTCACACTTGAGCCCACCGAGTACCCTAGGAGCTCCTGGCACTCCTCTGGCTCCACCGAACGTGTCCAGGCACAGAGCGTAGCTCTGAGCCAGCAAGGAAGTTCAGCTCACCCAGTTTCCTTAAAACTTCCTTGTCAAGGGAGGGGAGGCCCTGACCTGCACTTGTCTGGAAAGGGCAAAGCCCCAGAAGTAAAGCCCCTACTTCAGGTGAAATCCCCCGGTCCAGCCTGAGGACTGGAGGTGAGCGAGAGTCAAACGCAGCAGCAGGGAGGCGCCTCTGCGGCACTGCCCTAGCTAGAGGTCACACCTGCAAAGAAATTCCTCCTCTCCAAGCTGCCGTGGCTTGCAGTGCGGAGAGGCAGGTGAGGCCTCTGTGTGGTCTGCAATCGCCAGACTCACAAACGTGGGTCGCGTGCCTCTGTTCCTCCGCCAG
>NW_010416212.1:633-1024 GCF_000710305.1 Buceros rhinoceros silvestris | reverse complement strand
TCCCCCCGCCAGCCCCTTCCCGGCAGCTCCCTTCTCTCTCGGGACGCTTGTCGTGGCTCCTGCGACTGGTACTGCAAAAACAGCAGGTCCCCAAAAACGCAAGTTAATCAGGCGAGTCCCCCAAACTCAGCGTGGCCAGGAATTATTCCAGGAACTTGGAAGGTGCCAAGAGTGGCCCAAAGCAAAAGCCCCAGACGCTGCGGTCACCTGGAACCCAGGCCAGAGACGCCACGTTACAGGGTGGCCTGTCAGTGACAGCTGGTGTTTGTGCCAGGTCCCCACTGCTGAGCGTGAAAGAGAACAGACAGCGGCAGAGGGGGCCCGGGGTGCATCCCCCTGCGCTGGGGCCGGCGCTGATAACAGCTGTCTGACCTTGGGGCTGTTGCGAATG
>NW_010416212.1:0-377 GCF_000710305.1 Buceros rhinoceros silvestris | reverse complement strand
CCGTGCTGTTCCGCCCCACGTACATAGGCTGCAGGCCTGGCCCTGGCGCTGGCTCTGCCTCTTCACGGTGTGCTCTGGGGGAGGGCAGCGTGTCAGCATGAAGAGCTGCCCTGCATCCATGAGAAGAGCAGTTGCTACTGCGTGATTTAAAACTCCCTAAAACAGACCAAAGCAGTAAGGCAAGAAACGGAAAAGCCAGGCTGCCTCTTCACGGTGTGCTCTGGGGGAGGGCAGCGTGTCAGCATGAAGAGCTGCCCTGCATCCATGAGAAGAGCAGTTGCTACTGCGTGATTTAAAACTCCCTAAAACAGACCAAAGCAGTAAGGCAAGAAACGGAAAAGCCAGGGGTGGGAAAAAGTAACTGCTGCAGTAAAGAC
>NW_010416211.1:35854-51807 GCF_000710305.1 Buceros rhinoceros silvestris | reverse complement strand
AATATAATTAATTTTAATTTTATTTTTTATTATCTTAAGGCCAGCTTTTGATTTTATTTTATGGCCTTGATTTAGCCTTCTGACTTCCTGGGTCTGCAGAGAGATTCTTAGCTGTCATCAAAATGCTCCCAATTACCCACGGGCTTGCACTTGCTGACCTAATCTGAGGCTCGGGGGGGCTGTATGTGCAAGGAATGATAGTCACAGTCAGACTGCCGGCTCACCCCCAAGTCCATCACACCCTTTCTGAACTGATACAGCAGTGGTGAAGGACCCCATGAGAAGAAACACAGCCATGCATGGCCACCTGGCACACCTGCTGATGGGGTCCTGGAAAGAGAAATGTCCAGCAGCACCATAATTAGAGTATGAAACTGCTTGGAAAAGAACAAAACAATGCCTAAATTTGGTAGATGTGGACAGGAGAAAATATGAGAAGACTGGTCAAGGAGGAACAGGGCTTATTACAAAATAAATAAAAAGGCTCATTAGATTAGAAAGACTTCCATTTTTGGCTCAGTGATTTTCAAGAGAGTTGTGTGGAGGAAAGCTGAGGCAGAGTGTCTTGTGCTGTTTTAAAATGTTCTGACTTGGCCCAGACCCATGTTGCTAAAAGTGAAACTGAAAAATCACTTTTTGTACTTTGATGCCCTGCCTCTAAGAAAATATCAAAATACAGATAAACTAAAAGCCTCTGGAAATACAGTTGTGCAAATCTGATTTGGGTTACATTACTGGAAAATCAAGAATACAGTCATGAAATGTGTTAATGGTGTTAAAATGCTATTAGTGAAGTGATTTACTCTTTCTAATAAAAACACACAAAATAGAAAATTTTACAGTGAAGTGGAGGTAAGAACCTAGTTTAACTTGATAATTGTCTGTCGATGTGGGTGAAGAATTTATAGCCATAACGTGGGATAGCAAAGTGTGTAACTTATGGACAGAAATTAATCCTTTATTTCAGCCTGCTACCTAGTCTGATGGCATCAGACAAAACAGATGCTAGACCCCCGTTTGGGCCATGTGGCCAGGAATGTGGACATGGTGTGTCTGAAGGGGTGGTTGGGATGGGATGTCCAGCCCCCATGTTAGGCTTTCTCATGCTCTTCAGAGCCATGCCGCAGTCAATGAAGGTCTCAGAGGAAGAGCTCACGTGTCTGAGACTGCAGGTTTGGGAAGCAGCAGAGAGGAATGCACATGGGAAGAGTGACTGGAAAAGGTGAAATATTTGGAGCAACAGAAAGTCAATGCAGCTGATGCTAGTTTGGCTCTGTTCGTACTCCTTTGAGAGAAACTATTTGTGGAGCAGAGGCAGCATTTGCCTGCTGCAATCCTACAGCTTTCCTCATCCTTTTATGCCATATTTGATTTATAGAGGCATGTAGTGTCCAGATGTGAGGGTATAAGAGGCAGTTGGGGCAGGGGGTGTGGGGGGTGGAGGAGTTAGTGTAGTCTCTTGATTTGTTTCTAGTGAATGCTCAACCATTTAGTCTCACTTTCTTTGCTGTCTATTGTGAATGTTGGTTAAATAAATCAGGAACTGGTCAGCAGACATGTTCAGAGGAAGCCTAAAAAGCAACCCATGTTCAAATCATGTTAAGAGAGGAATGAAACCATCAAAAGGAAGGAAATGAAAATTGAAAGCAATCTTAACTTGTGCAGTTAGAGATGGGGGGGGACCTGGAAACACAATGTGTCTGAAAGTGACCTTAAGGTGACAGTGAACATCAGATGAAAACCAGGTTCTTAATACAGTGCCAAAGGCAGGGGACAAACTAGCTGTTTTAAGACCTCCCATCATTGAGCTTAGAGTGGCAGCCTTCTGTATGCCTGAATACGGCAAGCACTGACATCTTGGTGTTGTACAAAGATGCCAACAAGTCAGGTTTTAGAGAACAGCAGATCATGTTTAAAAGAAGGACTGAACTTTGGGGAGAGCAGAGATGCAGTGTTTATGAAGAGAATATCCCAGGGATGATCACTGCTATCAAAAAGAGTTGGATGAATTACAGACGGAAGGAGGAGTCATTAAAGGTGAATTTGGTGCAGGTTTAAGGGGTGAAACTTCCATGGATGCAGCTACATAAAAGAATAAGGAGAAATCTTTTTGGAGCAGGGAAAAGCATAAGCAGTAGATGAATTTGAACTGGGGAAAAGTTCCAAAACCACTCTCTGAGGCTCAAGCTTGTGTCAGGGGGTCTAATTTGGGTACTACTCTGGCCATTCTATTTAATGGACATGAAATGACATGCCCAACTTTGGGGTAAATCCAGATAGCTTCCAGACTTGGGTGTGTTACAACCCTGGGATCATATCTGTTTTTAAAAATGAAGAATGTTTGTGCAGAGCAACTATGGGGATTCTGTGATGGCAGATGGGCACCAGACTGGGAGTGCTAGGATGGGAAGAAAACACAGGATATGGACTATGTGCAATATTCTCTGACTACCCAGATTGTGGTAGGTGGTCCAGGTTTCTTAGCACCCCCAGGCGTAGTCAAGTCTCCCAGAAAAAAAATTAAAAAATTATTTGTGCCTTTAATAACTAAGTCACCCTTGGTGGTACACGAGGGAAAGCATGCATTTTAAATTACAAGAAAAAAAAAAAGTGGTTCACAATCTTATCCCAGTTTGCAAACCCACCAATGAGTTTGAGAGCCTTGAAAAGCTTCCAGCACCGTGAGGTTTGCCTATCCCAACTTTGACGTGTTATTTTCCTTTCCCTGCACCTCTGTGCGTCTGGAGCCCAGCTGAGAATGGAATGAGCTGTGCCGAAGGACTGTGAGAAAGACGATTTGTGTGGTAAACCCAGCACAGCCAGAAGCAGGAAGTACCAGATTTATCATGGGAAATCCTCTTCTTGTTAGATGTTTCCAGCTTAAGCTATCTCAGTCCTGTTTGTAGGCCCTGGTCTGACAGGGATGCTCAGCGTTTGCCTGACTTGAAATGCATGAAGTTAATTAGCACTCTGTTAAATCAGGGCTCTGTCATTGTGTCAGGCAATCCCCATTGACTCAGAGCTGCTAAAAAATTTCCTGTGTCTCCTGGGAAAGTATAATAAGGGTACAGAGAGGGAGTTTAAGTTAAGGTAGGGTTAGATTCCCTGTGCTCTCCTTTGGAAATGCCTTCCCTATCCTGTTCTGATACTGTCATACATGTGGCTTTGGGGCAGCTGGCCACTTCTTGAGGAGCAGGCTTTCTGCCTGCCTTCACAAAGGCAGCTCTGCAGTCATCTGTGTCCTCCCTGAGGTTGGTCCTTGCTTTTTCCATCACATCCAGACTTGCAAGCTGGTTTCCTTGCTGCCCTCATTCAGATAAGTGAAGCAACAGTCGTGCCTTCAGGCACAGATCCAGGCTGTGGATGATACCTGTGTGTATCCATTTTCTCTGCTGTAGAGGAAGAGAAGAGTAGCCCTCCATCCCCATCTTCTGCTCTGGCTGAGCTCAAAGCCTGTAGAAACTTTCTGTATATACAGTCTCTAGCCACAGGGAGTTGAACAGCTTCACTAAACATCACGTGGAGATCAATGTGTGTCTGTTTTCCCTTTATTTTGCTTCCTGCTGGCTTCCTTTGATGATTATTAAGTAGGAAGAGATGGTTCAATTGTTCTCTATGTGCTTTCTCTAGGCTACTCAGGATTTTTTGCATCTCATACCTCTGTGGCATGTCTCCCGTCATAGCCTACCCATCTGCCTCTGTATTGCAGAGTACCTTCCTCTGGAGGAGCCTCCATCACTGCTGCACTGGTCTGAGTTGTATGCAAATTAGCACTAATCAGGAGGAATAAGCCAGGACAGCTAGGACATAGCAGGGTGTCATGAATGATTTATAATTTTCTTCTGCAGCCACTTGACATTTGCTATTACTTGAAGTCTGTTTGCTGTGCTTGAATCAGGCAGAAACATATCTCCCGTTGAACATAATGAATGTCATTCCAGTAAGCAAAACTGTATGTACTGTCGATGGCTACAGTATAATTTTATTGATTTAGCGTTTTAAGTAAAGGCATAATTTCAATCCCAGAGATAAAGGTGGCTCTTTGGTGTGATTGCACAGTAATCTTGTTCAGTGCCCCAAATAACACTGCAATGTCTCCAAATTTAGGGACAGTGTGTACATCAAGTGATTAGGGGGCTGGGATGATGAGGCTGCAGTACAGAGGGCAAAAAAGAGTGGGAGGAGATGAGAGAGTCCTAGGCAGAAGCGCTTCATGAGAGCGACTGGCTCCTCTCTGCACTTAGCTGATGTTCTGCTTGTGTCCCCTACTTGTCACAGGGGAACAGAGATCAAAAGCGGGGACTGTGAGGTATGTAGCTTGGACGTGAGTCTCTGGGGAGGTTTCACAAAAATTTTGGCAGTATCTAAAACCGGACTTTTTGAGTCAGAGGCCCAAGAGCCTCTGTTTATAAATAGGAGTCTTTTTTCATTATGGATCGTGCATATCTTCTTTGCTGTAGCTGCCTTTCATGCCAAAATAAAACCAAAGGGCGTCAGAAGATTGTTGCAAACATTAAGATAATGCCTAGGTTTCTTAAGCTTTGATTGTCCATTCAGATGAAGAACTTTTGCAGTGTTGCTTCTCAAAGCATGCGTCTGTCTGGACCCTCCGGGAAAGGATGTACCGGATCTCCCTATCTTTTGGGAGCCAAAAGCAACTCATCACGCTGGCTGTGGGACTCCCATGGCTGTGAGATCCCAATTCTGGGAGAGGGTGACAAGGGGAGAAGTACTGAAGGTCAGGATTACAGTCTTGTTAGACCAAGAATTTTCCAACCAGCACAGCAGGTTGAGGATACTACGCAGGAGCAAGCTGGCCTCTGACTCTGCTACTATAGTGACTATCAAAAAAAAAAAAAAGTGACAAGTGATAGATTACAGCAGATTGCATGCAAACCTTCCTTGTTGTTTTAGCAAGGTAATACGTGTCTAGCTCATCCCAGTGGGATGCCAGTGGCTTCCATGGAATTTTACTGGAAATGAACAGGGTACATCTGGTCAGAGAGAAGCCTCAGGCTGCCAGCAATCTTTTGCTCCCTCTGATTATTTTATTTAGGGACCTATATGTACGTTTGTGTATGTAGTAATTTAAGTCTAAGACTATTGTGTTGACTATCATTTTTAAAGAAAACAGGAGCTTTGCTGCCTCACAGCTGCGCTAGGGAAGCCTAGCTGAGATGCATCTTCTTTAATGTGTCCCTAAGGCTGGCTTGAGAGGACTGGTTACCATAATTTCATTGTTAAACCTTCATACCACAGTTTCAGGGATCTTGAGGGTTCTGCCCTGGACTCATTGCTCTAGAATTCTTTCCTTACCACTTGGGATGATGAAAGGAAAATATATTTCCTAATTTTGAAACTGTCCTTGAAGAGCTGCTGAGACCAGGTTTATGGCATAAGTGAGTCCGGCAAAGCATGATCTGAGAGAAGGGATTTTGGTAAAAACAAGGACAAAATTTAGTAAGGTATAGTAACTGTGTGAATAGAAGAAGCTCTAGACAGTAGCTCTGCAGGAAAAACTTCTGGCATTGAGAGTCAAGTACAAAATTAAGTGTGAGTCAGCTAAGGTGTGCTGATGCAAAAAAAGAGTTAACAGTCTGGTAGGATGTGCAGGTGTCACATCAGGGACATGAAGGGGCCCTTCAGCTAGCTTTCACGTGAAGGCCTTTCAAGAGGGTCCACAGTAACTCCGCTGCCTGTAGGCCAAGACCATAGGGCTTGTGTGGAAGGGCTGAAGTTGTTCAGGTTGTTCAGTTTGAGATACAAGCATTCTACTATATATTAAGGTTACTGTAGTGCCAGGAAATAATCTGTTGTCACATTCATTACGGTTCCGACAGAGGATCCCTAATGGATTTGGATACCAGCAAGGGAAGCTAGTGGATCAGTTCATCAGGTTTTGACTGCTCGTGTTACCTGTTCAGCAAGTTGCTTCTTGGCTGCTGGGGTAAGAGGTTTCAAGTTATCTGTCTGTAAAGGTCTGCTTTGCTACCTGCTGTGTCATGGGTTAGAAAGCAAGGATTGTCCCTCTGCTGAGGGACTGGGATGTAGGTGCTGCAATGGTGTTTGCCAGATTTCTAACATCCAGTCTTCAGGGCTGAAGACTAAGCATAGCGGAACTGAAGCGAAACTAAGTTCTCATTTACTTGGAACATTATAGACAGATGTCAGAGTCGGCTGAACTGGGAAGCCTTACACGCTATTGGTTACTCAGCACAGTACGACAGAGCATCTGCTTAGCTCCAAGCATTGGCAGAACATGCCTCCATTTGTCTGGAAATGACTGTGAGGATACCATCTAGAGATAGCAGTCACTTGCACGCTCCCCCCTGCGAAAGAAGGATAATATGCCTTGCTGGGATGTGCCCTGCCATGGGATCAGAGCCTAACTTTAATGGCTGACCCAGGCCACAGGGCCATAATCCTCTGCTGATGGTAACATCCTTGCTGTGAATGACTAGATCCACTGTGGCCTTCTCTCCCTCATTTTCTGTGGCAGTGAAGAGGCAGTAAAAGCAGTCCCTTCTTAGGGATTTGATTTTATAATGCTTTGGGTTTGGAAGTTTTTTGGGATCTGACTAGCCAGAAATAAAACCAGAAGCCTTTAGAGTGACATGCAGGGCATGTGAAAATGACTGTCAGTTCCTCTTCACTCGGGTGTGTGCTTCAAGGGCAGGGATAGCTGTGGTAAAAGCACAATCAATTACAGGGGCTTAATTGCTTTTGAAATGACCATAATCTTTTTATTACCATAGCAGAACGTGCTTTGGACTCCGCTGTGGACAGTGTTTAGATTGAGGCAGACCACAGGAGAAAGAGGGCATGACCTTGCTACTCTGTTCCCCATGCTCCTGTCTAAAAACAGATAGACAAAACCAACAAAACAAAACCTAAAATACCAAAAAAAGTATTTTTCCACATATTCTAGTTCTCAGAGCTGTGCAAACTGCATCTAGCTGTAGGCTTCAGTGTTTGGGGTCCTTTGTTATTAATTTTGTAGGGCAGGGGATTTGCATTTCCACACATCCATACAGTCTGGAGGCCGCTCATCGGCCAGTGTCTGTCCTCAGAGAATTTTCTTCACTGTGTCTTCAAGAGGTGGAAACTCTTCAGCCTATTTCAGGCAGGGGCAGGACTAAAGTGAAGTCTTCTCATAGAGCAGTTGAGGTTGGAGAGTCCCTCTGGAGATCTAGTCCAACCCCTTACTCAGATCAGGGTAAACTAGAGCAAGTTGCTCAGAACATTGCCCAGCTGGGTGTTGAGTATCTCCAGGGATGGTGGCTTTGCAATCTTTCTGGTGAGCCTGTTTCAGTGCTTGACCACTCCCAATATAGAAAAGTTTTCTTTTTTTCTCTTTGGATTTAGTTGGAGAGGATTGAATGTGGACTCTTTTGGCTCGTAGCTCTGGTGCTGTCTGGACTGGGTACCTTGGCTTCTGTTTGTGGAGGTCTAACTGAAAGTGGCGGTCTCAGACTTCTGTGGCTGATGTTAAGGCCTCTGAAATCTGCCTTCCTGGGAGCCAGGTTTTGGTTTAGCCCTTCATTTCAGACATCCCATGTTCCTTATTCTCTGAGTGCTTCCAGCCTCAGCTGGCCCAGTTTCATAGACGGTTCCTTTACAGCAGAGAGGAGTTGTTCCCATTTCACCTCACCTGAAGAGTGGGCAAGTTGTTTTATTAGATAATGACAAATCTGTATGTGGTTGAGGGTGTTTGCAGGCCCTGCCCGTGCCTTTAGTATTGCCTAGAAGTTTTCTCCTTCACTCACTCCATTTTTCTCTATCGTGCTCTAATGAATTCAGTGAGACTTGTGGAAAGGGAATGGTGAGTGGAGTCCGGCTACAGAGGATTGCACTTGTGAAATATCTCCATTTTAATCCACATGTTTGTTCCAGCTAGACTATTTTCACAGCTGCTTAAGGGGGAAAAAAAGGGACACTAACAAATCTTGTGAGAGACCTCTCTAGGTCTCATTTCCAAACATCCTTGAAAAAAAAATCACATGCACTTACACAAATGCCCCAAATAGATTTTTTTTTTTTTTTTCCTGTAAACTGAGGGAGAAAAAAAAATATTCAGCCTCTAGTTGGAATTTAATTCAACAAAGAGCTGAATCCTCCCAGCACTGGAGCTGTTCCACATTTGCATCCGTGGAGGATGTGACCCTCAGCCCTCAGCCCTAGCTGAACTTTCTCAGTAGTTTTTATACTGCAATAGGACACACGCTAAAAAATAAATGTATATTTCTAATGGGAAGAATTTACAAGCCTGTATTGTTTCCATAGTTTCACTGCAGCTATAATTCTAACCCTAATGATAAAAGCTATAGTATTACTAAGATATAGGGCTTTTTTTTTTCTTCCTTTTTCTGGTCTTGGGTGGTCCAGAATGTACAGTAATTCATGTTCTCAGCTCTGTTTCTACCACATTTCTGATTGACCTGATTACTTTCCCAATGACAGAATCCAAAATTGAAACCACATCAGAACTCACTAGAGTTGGTTCTGTTTTTGATGTTCCTGGAGCTTCTCTGGTGGCTCAGCAGGATATATGCCTTCATGAGAGGGGTTTTTTTCCCTTTTTTCCCCCTCTTTTTCTTCTCATGGTGGGCTTACATTTGGGACGTTACCAACAGGCTTTGGACTTTTACCTCCACAGCCTGAATTGGTTAGGAAAGAACTGGAGGGAGGGGAGAATTCAACAGAGATGTTATATTTCAGGGCCTAATTCTGGCCATTAGCATGTATGTTGTTCAGGAAAGGGCTTTTTCTACAGCAAAAAGGATCTCTCATGATAGTTTGTGTTGTTGCACTGGCCCCCTAACCTCCTTCCTCCTCCCAGCCCTCTGGAAGGATGAGCACGTATTGAGGTAGTTGAGAACTTCATTTTTCCTCACCTTTGCTACAAAGGGAGAGCCTGGGACAAGCTGAGGTGAATTCATTACAGGGAAGATTGCTTATGGTGGTATTGGGTAAGTTCCTCTGAAAGCTCTGATGCCTCACTGGCGGTCCTGAATCTTCATGTAGTTGGGGACGTTTGTCTAGTTTCTTTTCCTTCCAGTTCCAGCTACTTATATTCACCCCCTGGAAGAGGAAAGGAGCACAGCAAAGAGTCACGGGCTCTTCCCTCACACTGTGACTGGGTCCACTCCTTTCTCTCCCTCCCAACTATACATAGTCATTAGGGCAGTATGTGATGGGGGGTCAGAGCTAGTCCAACTCACACTGAGGATTTCCTTATGTCCCTGCACCCACATCTTTGAACAGTTAGTATCAACCTTTACATGACTCGGGTGGGGTTGCATGCAGGGGAATATGTGCCATATTAGGTAGTGTTAATGGTAGTGACACTTTCTCCTATTACTTCTGCTCCCTAAAGGAGTTTGGAGGTGGGAGAACAAAGCTGCATGCGCTGTATTCCCATGCAGTCACAGACAGCAGGGATCCAGAGAGGGCATCTCGTTTGTGCTCAGCTCAGTAGCTCCTCCTAGCAGAAAATCTTCACTGTCAGAGGTGTATTGTTTTCAGAGTCCTTTTAAGAAGGTGGGAAAAGCAAAACAATAGGAAGTGGAGAGTGTCGTGAAAACACACTCCAGCTGAGTTTTGGCACCAGCAACAGAAAGCCTGGAGAATCTTGTCCAACTCTTCATGGCTTTCGAAATGAGCATCGCAATGCTGTAAGTCAAATAATGTTGTCCAACCCTTTTTATCCTGTTCGCAATTCCACTAGGGATATCATTACAGTAACCAGCTGCTCTGGGATTCTCCAACGAAAACTTTGTTTCTGAATAGAATAAGTGAAGCTTCGTATCCAATCGTCAGACAGCTCCGTCTTTGCTCGGTACATGGATATGATTAGTCACAGTGAACCATTCTGCAGCTTAAACACACAATTGCATCTAGTATAAAAATGATTAATTAGGCGACGTGCTGGTTGGGAAGTTTACAAGCAGATCAATGAATAATGTTAAAGTGAAAATTTTATAGGGACGTTACGGGCACTGCAGGTTGTGTGAAAGCCTTGTTGACGGCTTACGAATGTGTGTGTTCATGTCTCATAAAGAAATTCTACATCATGAAGACAGGGTCAGCAGTTATACATGGGAAGGGAAAGCCTGAGGTTTTTTGGGTTTTCTCTATATAAACACTTCTGACAGCAAATTGTTTCTTTTCCCCCTCTCAAAACAGAGTTCAATGGATAGTTTCTACTTTGAGCAATATTTCCCCAATTCTGTTAAAAAAAAAAAGTCTCTTCTCATTTCTTTTTCATTTCCACTCAGAATGGGGAAACAAAAGGGAAAGATTGTATGTCTGGGAAAACTACGAGTAACCTGGAAAAAATCCACTATCAGTAACTGAGGTATTAAGAAAAAATAGCCAATCAATTCAAACGAAGTGACCCCTGCCTTTAATTTTCATCATGTTTTTTGCATACGCAGAGAAACAGGTACTTGTATTTTGGTTTTCTTACAACTAATTTTATTACACAACAAAATTCTCCAGCTTCTCTTGAGATTTATTTGTCCTGCGCCTGTAGTCCTTGTGGTTTACTGACTTCTGATATCAGAGGTGGATCAGAGCTTTCAACTGAATCTTACAGACCAATTATCATCTCGTATTGTTCTCTATAGGGTAATTTCTTTAGAAGAGTTGGTGTCTTTTAATTTAGTATATCTGTCCATTGTGGTGTAGGAGTATCACAGTGAAGCAGTTCTCGATATGTCTTTGTCACCTTTCATTTCTGGTTCGCATTGGAGGATCATGGTTGTCTTCTGCTCCTTGCAGCAGGAGCCACTCCTACAGCTGTAGTCACAGAGATTGTTGCATTTGGTATTAGTCTCCTGAGCCGTTTTCCTAGGGAAAGTTTAGAAAGGACCTAGTATGGTGGCAAAAATGGATTCTCAAAGATTAATTCTGTCTTGCTGTATGCAGCCCACAGATGGCCCTAGGTGAAGGTTTTTGATTTACACCCGAGTCACCCTTGCCTTGGCAGTTACAGGTTTTCTCTAAAGTTTCTTCTAATGCATCTTTCTCCCCATTCGCAGCCTTTGGGATGAAGACAAATAAATAAACGCAAGCAAGCGCATTTCTATCCTGTATCGTATGTTGCCAAAAATAGTAGTCAGATGGAAAAGATTTGTCCAGAAGTCTTCTGCTGCATAATCTGTTTCAAATAAAGATAATAAAATAAACAACTGTTTATAAAGAGAATGCAAACGAGCAGGGCTCCCCCGCTGCCTGTTGTGAGGGCGCTCCATGCAGGCGTTGTCTACAAGAATTCCTGATCTGGCACACGATGTTCTGTTTTTTATCTCCACACCCCCCTACCACTCTGCAACGCTAGGGATAGGTTTCAGGAAACCTGTGTTAAATATAACATTCCAGGAAACTCTCAGTCTCTGTTGTGAACCAAGAAGGTTTGGGATCCAGGCCCTGGGTCCTCACCTCCTTCAGCAGCAAACAAGGTACTGGAGTGGTCCCTCTAGGTATGTTTGGTTTAGTGGCGGGAAATACGTTGCATGAACTAGGAGATGTATCTAGCACTGCTAAAGGACATTGCAGAGCAAAACGTGATCCATGTAAATAATGATCCAGCCAGAGAGGTGTCAGTTTGATGGAGCTGCTGCTCGGTTCTCTTTTTACTATGAGCATTCACAAGCTCCCGGAGATATGAGTATGGCTATTTTCCAGAGGTCTTTATTTCCCCTCAGCATTGCTGTGGAAGTCTTTGAGAATCAGCTCTAGCTGGAGGTTTCCAACTCATCTTGCACTGAGATTGGTGGCCAGAAATCCTTCCAGAGCAGCCTTTCACACCACAATATGTTTAAGAAAGTCTGCCTCTGATCCTGGCCAGATAGCTTGAAATGCAGAAGAGCAACAAATGAACAAGAGCCAGGGAATGTGGGAAAGGAAAAAGTGACCCAACCTTAGGGTTGTTTTTTCTTTCTTTGGTTGTTTCTTTCTCTCTTTTTTTTTTTCTGGGAAGATTTTATTCAAATTTTGGCCTTTGCTTCGGACTGATTCTCTTATTTAAAAGAAAAAGAAGCTAAAATCCAAATCTAAATACAGAGAGAAATAGATTTCCTGTCACAGGAAAAGAGGAGTGGACCTACGTGGCAAGCACACGGAAGAAGACTGCCAGAGGTGGAAATTTTCTGAGATCTGCGAGTTGGGTTCAGCTGGTTACAAGTAAGAGGGGTTGTGAGTAGATGTGAATACTGGATCCCCCTCTAATTTGATTCTTATGGCAGTGATTATATTTATATACAGCCTGCAGACTCCAACCAAGTGTGGTGTCTCCAGGGATGGCACAGCCACATGCAAAAGTGTTCCTACTCTAAATTGTCTGTAGTCTAAGCCAACAACAACTGAGAATGGAAACGGAAGAAGAGAAAAAGGGGTGGTCACCAGGAAAGTTTGGATGTGAGGTTTTGATTCAGGCTCTCCTCCCACTGGAGAATCTGCTTTGATTTCTGCAAATCTCATCTTTTTTTCACCTTTCTCTTGGCTTCACTGCCTCTTCACTGATCCTGTCACCTGGCCTCCAGCCTCCAAGCTCTTGCTGAGATTTGGGGTGGCCTGCTCTTAACAGCAACCTGCAACAATGCAAAGTGGGGATGATGCAGGAGCAGGGGAACAGACAACTGTCTTTCCCTGGAAACTCAGAATCTGGGCCCCTTGCCTGGATGAGGGCCTGAAAATGTGAATCTCTTCATAAACTTGGGTTATCCAGTTTATAGTACAATTCCCTGGCAACGTATCTTTTGATGGGCTTTTTTTTTCTCCCTCTGTTTATCATAACCTTTTCATTATTCACTCTATAGCTCTTTTATTAGTGTAAGTTTACATGTTATAGGCAGCATAAGGTTGGGTGAAGCATATAAAAAGGGCTGATGTTAGAGTAATTAAAAAATTACTGCCTGAACTCACTGATCTGGTCAGACTAGTATTTGCAGATTATGCCTATTACTAAAGTCCTATAAATTGTTAATTTTGGAATTAAGATAGGAGTTGTCATCTCTATTCCCTCCCAGCCCTCTCACCAGCACGCGTTGTGCATTCCTAAATATTTTATTTATCTGCAGAGTGCCTCTGCAAACTGGTTCCTATCTTGCCCCTCCACATTAATTGCAGCCAAGGCGTCTTTGTAGGAACGGGGAGGGGAGGCAGACTCGGATTCTCCTTTCTCATCCATTAATTTCTGGGCTTTATTTAAATTTTGACTGTTATTTAGACGTTTATAAACTTGGAGCCTAAGCTGGGTTTAAGAGTGTGCCGGGAAAGTGTTAAAACCCCGTGTCTCGAGCAAGGCTGAGAAGAATAGGTTGATGCCAGGGCAATGTGTGTTTGATAAACATATGGATTTAAAGGCAGATAGGAGCAAGGAGGCACTTTGCCTGCCTATAGCTGTATTATTTATGGTTGTCTTTGCTGTGCAGTGAGAACCAGGTTCTGTTTAGCTCTCTTTGGGTGGTCTGCGAGAGATTCTGAGTAGCCTTCAGTAGCCTTCAGGCATAATTGCCAGGCATGCTCTTGTATCTGAGATAGCTTAATAAAGCATTACATATCTTACTGCTTCTATATTTTATTACCTAACCCAGTGCATGCGGTCAGCGGGTAATTAAATTCAGCTGTGTTTTTACTCTCCGTTTTAAGGTCGAAGTATGAATTTCTCCACGAATTCTTTGAAACGGACTAATACGATGCATGCATGATAAAGGCAAGGCTAATCAGAGCCAGACTGTTAGTGCAATATAAGGTTGCCCCAGGTGTAATTTATTTTCATATTATTGGTGGTTTTACTGTCGAACATATTAGAAGACGAAGAAGAAATAATAATTCTTTTCCGTGTATGGCCAGAAAACTACAGGCTGGGTTGAGAAGCTGGGTTTTCTTTTCATTTCTATTTTATGCCATGTTTCGACTCAACCGCTTTTGCTCTGCGCCGAAGTCAATTTCAATTAACCTATTCCTTCATTAACTCACCCTCTAAGTGCATAAGGATATTGCTATATTGCTCGGTGCCATTATGAAAAAGATTGTGGTGCAGCCTTTATTAAAAGCCATGTCTGCAGTAAAACGCACGCTGGAAAAAACTTAAACAAATCTTTTTCTTGGATTTCACCAGCTGGGGCTGGAGTGGCTGCATGGGCTACAGGAAGTGGAATATTTTCACTGGGATTGAGTGTAGTTTGGGAGCTGGGGGTGGTTGTGGGGTGGGGAGGAGGAAAGGGGCAGTTAGCTGACCCGTGTCTTCTGCCTCACACCACTGAGTTTGGGCAGGACCATTTGTGTTTGGGGCTCTGTGGTTGTCGTGTGAGGATTGAGTTGACTAGGTGAAATGGATAGGTGACAAAATCATGTACACAAGACCTGACATGGCCTCTGTCAGGGCATCACCTGTGGGACTCATTGCAAGAGGGAAAGGGGGTATTTGTACAGCTCTCAGGGAATAACCAGGGTTACAATGAAATTGCTTTGTTCTTCCTCGTGGTAAAACCTGTTTTACAAATGATATTCCTTTTCCCCTCAAAACCAGCCTTGCTCATCTCCTTAGACCACCCTATGCGCAATATGCAGCATACCAGTTCTGTGTCAGAAAACTGTTTCTAAGCAGCAAAACCAGTGAGACCTAAAGTCCTGGAGGCTGGTGCCCCAGGGTCAGCACCCGAGAGGCATATCTGGTGCCTGCACCTTAACCTCACAGGGGCCCTCTCTTTTCTGTAAGAAGACTTTTAGGAAACCTACAGGAATTTAAGGTGTGATTCATTTCTGCACTGAGCTGATTACAAGAAAAATGTGTGCGGACAGTAAGCACCATTTTTTTTTTTGGTGGGGAGTGATGGGCACCTTCAGGATGCAACTCACCTGACTCAGTTCAGCATTTCTTTAAAACATACCCAATAATGTCTGTTTGCATTAACTGATTAAAAACAGTGGAGGAGAAGACATCATATTAGTTGTGATGAACATTTATGGTCACCTTCCCTGGATAAAGATGTGTTTGAGATCAGCCACTAGATTGAAATCCACTGGAGATGGCCTCATGCTTGCACGTATGGCCACTCAGGACTCATGAAAGTAGGCTTTAAAAACCTTTAACTTTTGAGGGGGAGGACTGAAGTCACCCATGACGAAATATGACAAAGCAGTGGAAAATTTGCCAGATGAGGTGCTGCAATTTACTAAAATCTTGCCCTTGTTCAGACCCACCTTATGGCCCAATGCAACACCTTAAACTCTCCTTTGATGAAGTCCTATTCCATCTCTAATTCCACAGTCTTTTCAGACAGGTTGCTCTTGACCCTGGTCAGGCAGAAGTCTGCGCAAACGGTGGGTACATGCAGCTGCCTGGTGAACCTTTGCTTGCAATTGCCGTGATGGTTTGGGCTAGGCTGTAATCCAGGACTGCCCAGGTGAGGTCCAGCTGCAGCAGAAAGCCTGGTTTAGCACACGTGAAATCAGGTTGTTGTTTGACCCCTGCTTCTGTTTCCCCAGATGTGAAACTGTGAAAGAAACCTCTCTCACGGTTGACTTTTGCCTCTGAATTAATATTTGCAAAATACTTGGAGGTCCCTAGCTGATGGTGCTGCAAACCACACAGCATGACTCTGCTGTCACCAATTGGAAAGAGCCATGCTGGGCTCGGGATTTAGTCCTATAGATGTAAGATTATTTTATTGTTCTAGGAGCGATAGGGTGGTCTGGCTGCTAAATTACAACACTCCCTGGGCTGGGCCAGTGCTTTCCTCCTGTGTTTAGGGTCAGGATTTGGCCCTTTCTGGTTTCATGTTTTTCTACTGAACTCGTGAACCTGTATCAAATGTCAAAGGAACAAGAACTTGATGGTGATGCTCTGCCAGCGAGAATGGGCTTCCCAAAAATCAGAAGTCTCCTTCCACTAAACTCAATCCCTTTGTCCTCTCTTTCCTAGCTTTCTCTTTGTCCCATTCCTG
>NW_010416211.1:16871-35760 GCF_000710305.1 Buceros rhinoceros silvestris | reverse complement strand
TCCTGCTGCCCCTGAAGAAAACCATTCCCTGAAGCTGGTGAGCCCAAGTACCCCCTGAGATCCAGGAAAACTCGATAGTGTGCAGATGCTGTTCTGTCTCTCTGCAATATTTACTTCTTGGATGAGTCTTAAGTAAGTGTGAGGCCAGGAGACACTGGAGCATTTCTCAACGTGATGAAATGGTCATTGCCTCCTCCAGCTGGAGGTGAAAAGCCCTTTCCTAAGTTTTCTCACCCTTCTCCTTGGCCTTGCTTGGGGAGCGGGTGGAGCTGGACCAGCACCCCGCTTCCCTGATCCCTGACTCACTGTGACCTGGGTGTGGAGGAAGAAAAAAAGGCCGTTTATTCCCTCCACCCCCCTCCCCAAACACAGTCTGGGATTATTCAGACACTGTGATATTGGGATTAACTTTGTTCATTAGCCTGCATCCCACAGCCAGCACTGGGGATATGGAAATGCCTGCTCACTGCTGGAGTGAGCAGAGAAGGATGCCCTCTCCCCGCAAGGGGACTGAAGGGGATGGATTTGGAGAGGATGGGGAGCTGAAGGACTGAGTCCCTCTGCTTCCCAGGCATGGCTCTGGGGACACTTACAGCATTTGCCCTGCAAAAGCACACCCTGGGGCCCCAGCAGGCTCTTGGGGGATTTGAGGTTTTCTCCAAGCCCATCTCTGATGTTGAGATCTGACTTGAACACATGCGGCAAGCTAATCGTGTGCATCTGTGCCTTTTAGAAATGCGGTTGCCTGCTGATTGGGTTTAATTCTTTATCTTATTCCTCCTAATCCATTTTCCAATCTGGTTCCCATTTGGAGACAAATTCCCCCAAACCTCAGCCACTGGCAGGACGGATGTGTGGCAGCGGGGGTAAGTGGGTGGGGGGAGAGAATGGGGCGGTGCTTTCTGTGGGGCAGTTACGGGCCGAGGAGAGGACATTCTACCCTGTTAGATGCTGGATAACAAAATCCCACTCCGGCTTGTGCCACAAATATATAACAGCCTCATAACTATCTCCACCTGGGATCCCACCTCCCACAGGCTGCTATTGCCATGAAAACGTGACAGCAACATGCTGCCAAGCATTCAAGGAATAATGGCCTGAGCATTTTCAGTGGAAAGATTCTCTTCAAACACACTGTGCAGCTGGCCTGAGCAGTAGCACAACAACCTGGGTTGCTTTGACTTTCATGGCTGGCATTGGCTGGAAGGTGGCAGTGCACATGAGCAGGGTTGCTGTAGGGTTGGTGAGTCCCCACTGGCCTTGGTGGCAGTCAGCGCTTCCCAGCCAGGGAAAGATGCACTGGATGCATAAACTGTTGACCTTCTTGCTCTCTTTTCTTGCAGAAATCTCCAGTGTTTTCACTGGAGATTTGAAGCTCCCAATAAGGGTGAGAATGTGCCCCAGTGCGGTGCATTGTCTGTAGCTCTGCTGTGAGGGCATTTTCCCCACTGCCAAGGGAGAGACGGGAAATCTTCAGTCTGAGGGCTAGGAAACCATCCCTCTGCCACCCCTTCAGCTTTTGGGAAATCATTCACTATTGTTCCTCTGTTTCCTATTTGTTATCCTCTGTTCCACCTCAAATCTCCCGTGTTGCTGCAGATTTTGCTTCTTCTCAACTGCAAAATTTCATGTGCCATAGAGATGAGGCAGAAGCCCCTGTGATGTGTTTCTATTGTGGGGCTTTTCTCAGGATTCACAGAGCTGGTTTTTCCTTTGGAAAAGCATGTGTTGCTAATGTGGCTGACTTAGCACCAGCTGAAATCTGGGAGAAGACTGGGTGTGTTTTAATACCAGCTAACTGCGAGCCTCCTGCCTTCAGATCTTCAGCTTGCCCTGCTACCTTAACCAAAACTCAGTTTCCTGTCTTTGCTAGGCTTTTAACCCAGGTGTGTAACCTTCAGGACTGCTTCCTAATAAAGATCGAACTCAACAAACACTCTAGCAGAAGATTCGAACAATACATAAAGTCCTAATTTCTAGGAGGTAAAAGTTAGTAGCAAAATACAGATCCACTTAAATTAATCTAGTTGTGCAAACAGTCGATGCCTGATGTAGAGTCAATTGGGACCTGTGTTTCCCTAGATGTATGTATTAGCCCTGGTTCTTCCTTACTGAGTGTCCAGCAGACGGGCTCTGTTCTCGCAGCTCCCCTTCCTCTGGGACCCTCAGCCCTTCCCAGCTCCCCTAACCACCCAGGGGATTTTTTGCCTTGAAAAATACACCCCTCTGTATACACCCCCTTGCAATTTGCTGAAAGATTATAAAGTTCCAGGTGGGAAGTAATAGGCTAGTACAGAAGGCAAATGAGAAATGGCTGATTTATTTTGCTGTGATGAAGGCCCCAAAGATATGTCTTCTGTTCCCAGATTTATCACTGGTTTGTTTTGTGGCCTTGTGTGAGCCATTTCACTTCCTTCTGCCTTCTCTTCTCCTCCTGCTCTTTGGCCCTTGAGCTTATTAGCTCTTCAAGGTGAGCAGACTCTACCTTGTGCTCAAGCAGCAGCATCTGTTCCCACAGCCCCAAGCACCAGTTTGTGCACCAGTGTGACCTGCGCCGCACTATGTTGGTACAGCACCTCGTGCTGCAGAGTGCTGGGAAATAAATAATGGATTTTAAAAAGAGCAGAAATATAGCTATAATGAACAAATGAAAGGAAACAACCACTTCTAGGCTCTCAGAGGACTGACAGGAAAACTAGCAAGCTCATGTATTTTCTCGATACTGCAAAAATTAGCAAATGATGATATTGAAGGATGAGTGTGAAAGAACTGTGTGTTTTAAATGCTTCCAAGTGCACGTGTGTATGTTCGTGCACATAAAATCCACAGCGCGTTTTATAGGCCATCCAAAAGGCACATGAGTGAAATAACACGTGATGCAGCCCTCGAAAGAAACCATCACCCAGCCCAGGAAAAAAATTATGACTCTAGCTCTAACAATTTTTTATCGTTTTCATCTCTATTGACTGACAAGTATTTTCTTCCTTCTCTGACCCAGAACACCAGGACTCTGAAACTACTGAAATGTTTGCACAATCTTGAAGCATTTATTTAAAAGTTGCGTTTCCCTGAAGGGTAGGTACTACAGCCAGATTCAAAGTCAGATCAAAAAAAACAAACAAATACTATCTTTACAAGCCCTTCATATCGGTATGTACCAAAGGACCTATCGGCTTCCTTTTCCTTTTGGCATGCTGACAACAGCCCAGCGCCTCAGGCAGAGAGCTGGAGTACGTGTTTACAACCCTTTCAAATTCACAGGCCAAACAGGAAAAGAAGGAAAATGTCAAAAATTACAAATAAAACAGTTGATCTTCAAAAGCAACGAGGCCTGCAAATGAATAATTTTTAGGCATGCTGTATCGGATTTCTTAAATATTTGTCACAGCTGTGAGTTGCATAGTGCAGTGTGTGTTAACCTTAGAACTTGTCTTAAGTGCTCTCATGAATAAATTTATTTATACTGAAAAATCCAAGTGTCTCAACTAAAATGTTTTTTAGAGGAGTTTTTCCTCTTTTTTTTTGTTTCTTTTAAATGCCACTGCAGAGAGTCCTTTCCCCTGTGCTGGAAATATTGCAGCTTTGCTTCAGCACAGAGCAGGAGTGATGATAGAGATAGCAAGAAGAGGGGGAAAAAAAAGAATGGGAAAGCAAGAGCTGGAAATATTACGTGACAACCTACATCATGGGTTTTTGGCATGGACCTTCCATTATGTGATGCCCTTTGGGTTATGGATACATCAATGCCTTGGATGTTCTGTCTTTCTAAACCCACTTGGTCTTCACGGAGATCTTGTCTGAGGAACTGAGGTACAGAAGGGTTTGCAGTGGAAATGGTCTCACGTACGTTCAAAGACTTCTTAGCCCTGGTTAGTCCAGATTTCCTCTATAGTCAATGGGGAGAGACTGCAACTCCACAGGGTGATCTTTATGCTGAGATAGGTACCAAAGTCACTGTGAGGGAAGTATTTGTCTTCACTGGCTGTTGTAGGATCCTGAATGACTAGTTTGGAGTAGACACTTCTGGTTTTGGGTGGCTGGAGTCAGTTGAGATGAATCCTGCTTTCCCCATTTTCTTGGGGAAAATGTTGGAAAGCAGATGGTTCTGAGCCCAAGCGCTTGGTCAGGTACCGGGTGTGAGAGCAGTTTGGGTTTACCCTAGACTCCCTGAAGAGTGTTTGCAGAGATGAGTCTACAATGCGGCAACTGCACAAACAAGAGCACGGATGCTTTCTGCATGGCCTGGGCAGGCAGATGTGATTTAACAAACTGTGTTTCAGCTCCATGCGCCTTTGCCATTTTGAAGGGAGAAAGAATCTGCTTCAGCCTGTGCAGCCTTGCGGATGTGATTCGGTAAACCTGCATGACCTGTTTACCAAAGTAAATGCAGGAAGAGGCTGAAAGCAGAGCACAACCACCACCTATTAGAATAGCTTAGCTGGGGGAGAGGAGGAGTGGCCACCACTGGAGGTCTTCAAGAAACAAGAATGAGATAAGATGATTATTTTTCTTGCTTTTTGGTGATGAGATGTGTACTAAACCATCTTCACATTTATGCTGTGGATCTGTAGATGTCAGTGTGCTACACAGATGGCAATTTCCAATCCAGGTAAAAGATTGAATTGCAATGAGGGATCACTATCAGTCATCTGCTGCTGTGGTGCTGCTGCCCTGGCGTAGCCCAGCTGCCAGCATAGCCGTGCTAGCCAGCATGGTATCGTTTAAGAAATCCCTGCTGCGATGCACAGAGTAAAAAGACATGTATTTAAAACCACTATTTTGGCAGCACTCACTTTTTTGTTTTGTTGAGAAAAGCAATTCCACGTGAATAATCTTTTCCTGTAAATGCGTGGAAAACCTTTAATCAAATACAAATTAGTTCTAGGCATAAGAAAGAAATGTTTGATGAAAACATATCTTAGTCATGGCACATAAATAGCTCTTCACAGTCAATATATAATCTTGCATCATTATGAAAGGAAGTGATCATTAAAAATATAATTTGGAGAGCAATATTTTACCTCCTAGTTGTCACAAGACCCCCCTTTCTGCACACAGTTCTGGTTGGGGTTAATCCCCAAATGACTTCCACCATTGTAAATCAGGAGTAACAAACCCTGACTTCAAGCAAAGGCTCTTGGTGTAAAACACTGGAGGATCTAATCCTGTTGCCTGAGAAAAAAATTTGAAAATGTCTTAGGAAAATACAACCACTTTGGTACTGAGCAGAGGAAAAAATAAAACACAATACTTTAAACTTCTACAGTAATATTTCTTTTTAGCTTCACCTGTGCTTTTAGTCCTCTAAATCAGTAAGCTGTTATAGAGGAAAATTGCATGTTCCAATCTCCTGATGAATTGTGTAGTGAGATTTTGCATTAGTAACCGTGAATATTTACACTTTCCTAAGATTAAAGGCAGTTTTACAAAGCTGTGTCTGCTTATTAATTAGTGTCTGATGAAGACAGATTGCAGACAGAAAGAGTGGTAAAGAAAATGGAGCTAACCTTTAAGATTAATTTAATCTCAGGTTTAATGGGTTTTAGTATGATTTTCTGGTAAATTTCCAATAGAAATGAAAGCGGGTGCAAGCACAAAAAAGAAGGCTGAGTAAACACAGGGAGAGCAGATCCTCAAGAGCTGCAGATCAACGATAATTTGCTAGAATGGGCTTGTAAATCTTTGCAAGTGTGTAATGAAGTGAGGGATTTTGAGGGACCACATCCTCAGCCCAGCACCACCTGGAGACAGCCTGTTGCACTCCTGGACTGGTCCCAGATTATACCTGTATGGACCAAACTCTCTCACGGCAGCTCTCTCCAAGGCGATGGGAACAGGACTAAAGCTGAATGCATGTGCAGCCTTAGGGGTATCCTCAGGGATATCTTCACAAGAGCAAGTTTTTTCCTAACCCCCTCGGAGATATACGTGGAGCAGTTGCTGGGTTAGGGCTCCCGACGCTTGGAGAAAGTGAAAGCTGGTTTAACAATGATGTGACCCCCACTGCTGTATCTCATTTAAGAGGCCAAGGATTTTTTTCAAAGATCTCCTAAGGCTCACAGCTGTTTTATTTTCTGACATTTAATTTTTGTATTGTGCTGTTGGGTATCGTGATGTTAAAATCAATGACAACAAAGCGTGAGGGAGAGTTGGCTTGGGGGGAAACCTAGTCTTGTACAACCAGTTAACATGTGTTTCCATAAATCTGCTAATCTACTTCAGCGTGCTTTGAACATAATCTGGACCCAGTAAAATACAGTTAATTATATATCCTTTTTAATTGTAAACCAAGTTTCAGAATGCTTGTATTGTTACGTAAGTGCTTATAACTCTCCTATTTCTATCATATTTCCCTGGCACCTCATTTGAATTTACATGTATCTGAGGTCATAACTGGAGTGGAAGTTCTGCTTTTGGTTAACTCTGGAGCATAGATCAGTTATCATGAGTTTAATGAAAACATTGTCATTTTATTGGCTTGCAGAAAAAAAAAAAAAAGCCAAGGAAAGCAATGCCACGTTTGGTGACTGATCCCTTCTGTCAGTGCAGGACTGCTGTGTCATGACACGCCATGAAGCAATCACCACCGCAGAGAAGCATACTTGCTGCTCTAAATGGGATGGTTGTTGCTGGGGCAGAGCGAGTTTTCTGCACCCAACTTGCAGCATAAGGGAAGGCTTTGGTCTGGGCACCTTGCCCGTGGAGCTTGGCCCTATGTAACAATAAAAATTTCAATGTTTTTAAGGCTGGGTAGAACAGGGCTCTGGGCAACTTGATCTAATTGAAGATGTCCCTGCTCATTGCAGGGGGGGAGGTTGCACTAGACGACCTTTGAAGGTCCCTTCCAACACAAAACATTCTGTGATTCTAAATGCATGTGATTTCATGGGTGTGTATGATGCTGCTCTTAAGGAACCTTAAGGATCTGCTCCAACAGAGATAGGCAGCAATTTGCTTTGAGATGCAAGAAAAAAAAAGTGGCATTTCAATGGGTGGTAAAGTCAGAAATATGCCCCAGCTTTAGGGTACACCACTTTATAAGCACATTTACACTTACAATTTTGACAGTCCTCTGGTTCCATCAACATTGGTTATTTCTGATCTGTGGTGAGGTCTATCTAAGCTCTGTATCTGGAGAGTGGGTAAAGCCAGCTCCAAATGTCCCTGCAGGTGATGATTGGAAGCCTGATTTTTAGTTAGTGCTTTCCCGGTTTCTGGCACCTCTGGTTATTGCGTAGACAGCACAAACAGCAAATAAGGTCTCTGAATTGCATTCTCTTTCCAGCCCTGGAAACTCACTAAAAAGCAAATAGATCTGTTTTTTTCCTTCGCCTTGATTGATTTGTTGTTGCTGCCAGAGGGAAAAAAAAAAACAAAAACATTTTTTCATTCATTAAAATAAAATATCCTTGAATATTTTAATGTTCTGAGATAATAAACAAGACAAAGATCACAGCTGAAGACTTTTATACCATCGGAATCGTTAGTCATTGTCTTTGAGCTTTGTATAAATAAATGATCGATGCCTCAAAACAAGACCCTTGAAGGAGTTTTTATAAGGCCACAAATGTGTCAAGCAGACTTATTAGATGTGAAGGGAATGATTATTTGTACAAAGTGAAATGAACATGTGCAATAATATTGTAAAATGTTTATTAGTCTAGAGTGTGCTGAATTTTCCTAAAATATATCAGGTTCTCAGTTTGCATTTAATGTAGTGTTAGGTATGACGCTATATCCTTCCTAGGCTATTTTCAGTTAGTGTTATGCTTTTTGCAGAGTAAATCATGGGCTTGTGTCCTTTATAACAAGGGTATTATCAAATGTGAGGCAATGCTACCTGTCTAGAAGTCCAAGTTGAAAGAAAACACACACTGATCCTTAGTTCAAAGGATGGTTGATTGGATTGTGTCTATTGAGCAAATCTTTGCAGAGCAAGCAGGATGCAAAGCACTGGGAAATCTTGAGCATCTCTGCTCTCCAGTGACTGCCCATGCACCTGTGCACCAAGGTATGAGCTCCCTTGTAGGTAACTTAGTTCACATATGGCTCTAGTATCAGATGTTACAATTCCAGTCAAAATACAGGATTCTGCCCAGAGTGATGGGTTTGGGGTGAGCAGAGCTGTAAAAGGGTGTTTTATCGTGCACTTCCAAGTTGCCTCCTTTGTGCTTACACTCTGTCCTCAAGGCTTGCTCTGTTAGGAGGGTAAGAGCAACGACGCAGTGGCTTTTTTCAACCTGTTCCCCGCTAACCTGTGGCCTCTCTTCCTTCACGGTTGCAAGGATGACAGGGCACCATTGTGGTTTGTGGATGTTTGGAATGAACCTCGAGGACTCGGAATTGAATACCTGGTGATGCTCTGAGACACTCTAGAAGTCCAGTTGTAGCATTAAACATGGGGCCTCAGCGGTCTGTTTCATCCGTTCTTAAGACTGATAAAATTTTCTGGGTTTTATTCTGCTCCCCCTTCAATCAGGATATTGCTCCAGCAGTTGAGGTTTTCCTTGGTTCAGTGCTATGTGTTCTGACTTGTTTATGTGTTTAAAGACGTGTTGGGGACTGGCAAGTCAAATCATGTTAGGTTCACATAGAACCATCTTGCCTTTTCTTCAGACATATACCCAGTTAATAGGCTTCAGCTAGAGAGGACCTTTCAGTCCTCCTTCAGGAAGGAGCTTTAGAGAGTCCTTCTAAGCAGACGATCTGAAATAGAGTTGCCCACATTGATGGCACACAATCTATTACAGTCTTAGGTTTTTCCTATGGTAGGGAATGCAGGCCAACAACATCCTGGTGGGTCTAGCTTTCAAGATGATTGATGGTTGCACTACTGTTATCTTCCCTTACTGTTCCCTGCCCAGGGATACAACTCAGAGATGCTATTGGTTGTGGAAACATTTACATGGAAGTCTAGCATAGGTTTTACCCTTTTAATTTTTTTGAGGAACATGAATTTGAAATGACGTGTCTGAAAATTCTTCAGGGAACAACATGAACTGCATCCACTTTGATGAGCTCATATGCTTACACAAAATGTAATGCATTTCAGGTAATTGTCACCGGTTACTCTTTGGCTCTCCCAGAGCCAAGAACTGGTTGAATTTAAGAAAGAAAATAGGGGATCACACCTAGGGAATAAAGCTTGCTGCAAAATGCTTTCTGTGAAAGCCAGAACCAGGTGAAAATCACTTAGTTTCAGGTTTCATTACAAATTTGAAAACCATATCTCAGGTTCACTGAAAGGTTGGTTAAGGGTCATGCTGCAGGGCCTGGTTTGGAATGAACGTGGCTGATTTATGTCATTTGCAGCAGAACTGGGTATCGTTCATTGCTTTGACCCAGGTTCAGAGGTCTGCTCCTCTAAGCTCTCCTTGTGTGTTGAAGTCAATGGAAATTCCCTCCACGGAGGCCTTGGAGGATCCATCTCCACGAGAAACTCAAGTTTTTGATTGCTTTAAATGCTGGGCGTATTTCAACTCTTCACCACCTCCTCTGGTGTAATTTAATTGGATGCCATGTTAGCCAGATGAACTGCTCAGTTGTCCCAGGTGAGCATCCAACCTGACTTGGAGAACCCCAGATTCAAGTATTGTAACAAGTTTGCAGAAACCCATCTGTGCAGTCACTAACTCCCCCACAGTCCTCCCATTGCCATTTTGCAGGCAGTCAAACCCATGGGTTAGAATCTAGACCAGCATGCTATTGGTTGAGTGTTAGCCACATCTTTGACTAATGAGCATCTGGTTCCCCTTACCATTAAGAAGATCCATGTGACTCACAGGCAAGGTCTTGCAGACCTGCCCTGTGATACAGAAGGATCAGTCACTTCATCTCCACTCCCCAGGGCAGCTGATCTCTCCCACTTGTGCCCCCAGGCTGTGCTTTAAATCCGTATTCTGGAAAGGCAGGCAAATGGCGATAAGAAGAGTGAATATCATCTTAACACTTCTGACACCTCAGGAGCATCCATTGGAGCCTCGTCACCAAATGGAACCTTTTTCTCTTGCTCTTTTCCAGTTATTAATCACTTGCAGATGCTCCCGCAGCAGCATTCCTGTGGGAGACTATCGACGTCACCATAGATTCCTTGCAGCATTACCAGAGCGAGAAAAAAAGCTGCCCTAAAGTTCTGGAGTGGGTCTGATTAATCCCTCAAAAGCAAGAACGTTTACTTGTGTAGCAAACCTGGAAAGCTGGACTAGCAATATGCCTTTGAGAAGTGGCTGCAGCAGTGCTGAGCATTCATCTTTAAACCAGAGGTTAGGCTCACTAAACTTGATGCCTGAACTGGGATCTGTAAATATTAAACTGGATATTCACCTGTAAAGCTGATTGGTTTGCACTGCCAAAAAGGGAAAACTGAATTGTTTCACTCCACTTCTGCTTTTACCTCCCCAGGAAAAATCTTTTCCAAACCAGTAGTGTGGCCAAGACATGAGCCAGTCAGAACCTCATCGATGTTGACTGGGATATCAGTGATCTCTTGACTAGAAGGCACACCCCAAAGATCAGATTGAGACTGAAACATTGTCATTTTGGTGGGATCTGTGGGAGGCTCAAACAGACAAACAGGTCTAGAGATGAACTTAAGCTGAGAGGCTAGAGTGAACTCTGCAACAGGCAACGACAATGGTCAATGCCACGGGGCTTGGCAATACCTCGGCTTGTGGTGGGTAGCTTGAGATAACTTTGTCCATGTGTATTTTGGCCATTGGCAAGTGTAAGATGATTCAGCCTAGTTTAAGCCTTCTTCTGGGTGGGTTAAATTAATCCAAATTACCTCAAGTTTGCTGGAGGCTAGGAACACACACAGGCAGTTGCTGTGCTTGTTTGCGTATATGTAAGATTAGTTGTACTGGGCAGTGCCAAAGGTCTCTCTAACATGGTGGTACTCTGCTGTTGATGATGGTCAACAGGGTACGCCAAAGAAAAACTACAACAGCACAAGCATCTGGTGATGTTTTTCCAGCATCACTCTTTTAATCTTCAGCATTTTAAGGCTCTAAGCCACATCAGATAAAGGTGGTGTTTTGTATTCAAAGAGGGTTGATTTTTTTTTTTTCTGATGAATTTGGCTGTTCGCTTTTTGAACCTACATAAATTTCATAGCATCCCAAGCAATGAGTTCCTTAGCTTAACCAGGTGCTGGGGGAAGAGTTTTCATTTGTTCTCAGTCTGCTTCTTGATGTTTTCTTCTCTGTTTCCCTGGCCTTGTGCTGGAAAGCAGACTGAACAACTCATCCCTACTCACTGGGACTGGAGTCTCACTGACTCGTACAACATCCCATTTCAGTCACCTCTTCTAATTTGAGAAGTTCTTCTCTATTGAATCACGGCCTGTGCAGCCAGCCATTCCAGATCTTGGATCATTCTTGTCACGTTGCTGGTCCAAATGTGGATGCATACAAAGACCATTTGAACCACGGCTATTTATTTGGATCTCTTTCTGCTCAGAACTTTGAACAACAGGTGACATGAAAAAAAAAAAGCTGTAGACGTCTAAGACCAGCAGAATCTGCTTGGTTTCATACCGATGCCTTCTCCATCCCTTTCTTTTCTCATGAGTCAGAGCACCATCAGTAATGTTCCTCTTTACTGACCCCCTCTGGTCCCCCTGTATCTGGGCCTAGGGAATTAAGAAAGGGTGACAAAATAGAAGTTTTCTACAAGGTTAATGAAGGAAACAGAATTGTTTGTTCTTTTAGATAAGATGTTTGGATTTTGTAGTTTATCAGAGATAGTCCATGTTCATTTGCTTAAAAGACTTGGATTGTTTGTCCCTTGAAGCTTTTGGGGTGTGATAGGGAAGATGTTCAGTATGTATTTATCGTGTTATTAAGACACATTGAGCGGTAACCTGACGCCCAACCTCTGTGTGGCCCTTCTGTTTTGCATGCTAAGGACAAGCACATTACTGTTTTAACAGTGGACTTCTTGTGAAATAGAAAGCCGGATTTTTATTGATCTTGCACTGTTTCAAATCCACCTACTCTCAGCTGCATGTTGTACACTTGGAAAGCATCTGACGGGATGTTCCTGGAAAAATCTCACTCTGTGGAACAATACAATGCTTCTTTGTTTGTCGTCTTCTCGCTGAGGCCAGTCGGCCTTATTGAATGAACCTCAGATGTTTTGATTTGTTCTTTAGTGAAAGTTTATATGACTTAAGCTGTCTTTTTTCCCTTACCATCGTCCCCCCTTAGGTTTCTTCTACAGAACAAAGCCAGTTGAATTAAATTGCTCTGTATTGGGATTTCAAACACTAATGAATGTTGTTTCAAAGTGTTATCTCATTTAGAGCCTGAAATGACTAAAAGCCACCATTCTTGTGCCAATAGAAGAGTCTCTGTGGTTTTGGAATTGCTTGCTATTTCTTTTAACAGATCGGCCCTTTGAAAGGGTCATTGGTTTCCATACATTACTTATTATAAAAACAAAAAAAAAGTGAACAGTTAGAAGGCCAACATAAAGCAGCTGTATTATATGTGCAGGGAGATGCAGTGTGTAGTCTAGCTATTGAAACAGTAGACTGAGGATTATTAAAAAAGAACACTTACTACTATTTTTGAGACCTACAGGCATTGAAACTGTTTATTTTATGTAGGTAAGAAGCCAAATTCTTTCAGTGCAGCGCCTCCGCTTCCCTGGAACTACAGATGCAAGGATGGCCTCCTGACATGGTGTGTTAAAGATCTTCAGTAAAATAATGTGTCCCCAAATAAGAACCTGGGACTGAGCTGCTCAGGCTTTCTCTGAAATCACAGCACAAAGGCTGTATGTAAAAACAGATGTTTGCAGATGTTTGCTTATATATCCAGTGGAGCTCAGTGGCAGCAAATATTATGTTAAAGGATTTTTTTTTTTAAATAGAAACTGCTGTTGAGTAACAACATTCATGGTAATGGGTGACTGTGATCAAGTCGTTCTTTATTGATAATAATCCCTGGTCCCTCTGTTACTGAGAACAGTTTCTATAGGTACAAATGAACTGGTATAAAGGAAATCAGTATAATACATCAGGGCTGGGTGGGAGGTTACTTCATTTAACTTCCGCCTTCCTTTCTTTGAATTCCTATTAAGCTAAATAATGGCAGTCTGCAAAATGAAGGAGCGATTGAAGTGTGCCTGAAAACCAATTATATCATTCTGGACATGGTCTCTAGGACTCTTTGTATATGTATGTGTGTCTTGTCTCTCTTGATGGGGACTCTGACTCTCTTGAAAATGCTGTTTTATGGACATTGTGAGAGCCTTTGGTTTTCAGAATGGTTGCTTTTATTCTTTCCCCCCTCCTCATCCACCGGTTGCATTTTGTGTCACAAAAGGTTTTGTGAAGGACTGTGCTCTGAGTATGAAGTTTAGAACCTGAACTTGCATTTTGGTCCTCCAGCAAAATCCCTGTTAGCTCTGTCTACAAAGGGGGGTGGGGAGGATGGAAAAGAAAAGATGAAAAAATATGTTTTGACAAATATGCATAAAACAGATCTTATATCAATTGCCTCTCCGGGAATGTTGTCAGAGAAAGGAGTATCTGGGGTTAGGCCTGGGAGGGAAAACATGAAAAGATACTTCACACCAAAGCCAGATACTGATTTCCTGCACAAGAGAAAGTGGATTGGTGGGACCCACCATATCAAGTCATGACCCATTTAATCTTTCTTTGTCTGAGAGCAATAATAGAGATAAAGCTCAAAAATTCATGGCAGATAATTTTGTATCAAGATACCAAAGAAATAAATTTAGTGCTCACATACATTAGCTATTGCTTTATAAAAGACTGAGGGAATATATCTTTTGTGTTTAGTGTCTTTGTGACATCATGGATAATTTTCTTATTTCTTCCATCAGAATGTCATCTTTTTTCATACCCAATGGGACTCTCAGACCTGTTAATGTCATGGTAGAGAAAGTTCCATGCATAGGAGGAGTAAGGAGTGAGTCAAAAAATAAAGCATCTTGTAGACTTGCACGCTGATCAGCTGCCCTTCTTTTAAGGTGTGGTGGAAAAGAGGAAATGAAAAGCCAACGTTACTTTTCCTTCTTCCATGAAGGCCTTCTTTGTCAGTTTAGGTGAGAAGTTTAGGCTGGCTGTGCAAGTTTGAGATGGGCGAAGCTATAGAAGATCAGACCCACAACAAATGACTTATAAGCTCTCTTACCACGTCATCGGGATGAGATTTAAATGAGAATAATATCTGTTCTTTCGTGAAATATGACACAATCACAGGGTTACTCCTTAGCAAACCATTTCTAGCCATCTAAATGCAAACAATGTATGTAAAGATTAAGTGAGACCAACAGGGTGGCAGAAATCATTAGAGGTTTAGCGCAGTAAGACCAAACTTGGAATAAACAATCCAAATAGGTGCACCATGACACCCATGATCAAATGTGATCAGATACAAAAGTCAAATGAGGCTACATAACCTAGAGCTTGCTTTAGACTACCATCAATGACAGTTCCACACAAAATCCCCAGATCAAATGTGTATGTTGCTTCTTACAAAAAATCCACTTTGAAGTGTTTGCCAGGGATTAGCATGTGATTAACACATGGTTTTTTTAAAAAAGATTATAAATAGTTACAGAAGCCAACAGGTTGTGTAGAATCAAGGCTTAGAACTATCTTTTACTAAGGGCTTTGTCATGTCTGTACCTCACAGTGCTCATGTTCCCCACCACTTTACTACATTTACTAATAATCTCTTGGCTCCTTTCAAAAAACTTACAAGTGTTGCCTTTGCAGGAAGTGTGATAGACATGTCTGTGTATCTGTTTGTTTTATAATTCTAATGTTGCTGTAGCTGTGATGATATAAAAATATATTGGAGTTAAAACCACCCCGTTGTATTTTATAGGAATATATTATGAGACTAGTGAGATTATAGTTGCAATGAAGTGGGAACTTATATTTAAACCTCTGTTTCGGTTAATTTAAAACTTGATTTCAAAATAGTCTTTAGAGGCCAAATTTCTCTCTAATACTTTTTTTTTTTTTTTTTCCAAAAAAAACCACCTAAGATGATTCCATGTCCAGGCATTCCTTTGGGCACTTGGAGGGTTAGGTCATTTTTTGGTGGTCTTGTCATTTGGGAGAAGTCTAGCAGCAAGGGTAACTTTAGGATGCTGAATATATACTGTTTCAAAGTAATTGCTGCTGGGGTCCATAGGTGCTGTCAGCCTGCTGGGCTGGGATGCACAGATCTTCCTTTCTTACATCTTCCTTATTACAGGTTATTTTACCTTTGTATGTAAAAAGATGCACTTTATATGCTCTACTTTTCAGTTTCTTTAATTAATAGTAAAGCATTTTGTACTCATTAGCTGATCTGAACTTGGAAATGTCATAAGTAAAGAATTCCCATTAGCAAAAACAAAAAAAGTTTATTTTCTTTTTCTTTCATATAACTCCAGAACTTCGGAGTTCTGCAGTAACATCTTTCAGTGAAGTGTTCACGTGTATGCATGCAAGAAAGCACATGCTAAAACTTACTCAGGGACTTACGCCCATGGAAGTGTTGCCAGAAATTTCCCCAATAAAAGCCTTGCTTAGATTGCCTCCAACTTTTCTAAACTTACTCATTTCATATTGAAGTTTTCTGTGCCCATTAGAATTATCCCCCAAGATAATCATACCCAAAAGATACAATCGTTATGAGACAGAAAGGAAAGTGCTGCTCCAAAGGACGTTACTGGTCCCCAGAGAGCACCCCAAACTGTTCCATGCTTGTGAGAAGATAGGGATGATTTTGCTGTATCTGCAAGAAACCATGTGGATTTGGCCAGGAAAAAGCCACTGAAAAAGAAAAAAAAAAAAATTCTACATAAGCTCGGTAGAAATTTGATAAATGGGGAACACTTCTTGCCAGGTGTTGCTTTCTTTTGTGAAAATCAGTCACCAAAGGTGAGTATTAACATCTTTCCCCTGCAATGTCCAAGCTGGACCTTTTCTGCTGTTACTTCACTTTGGGGCGTAGGGGCTGAGACCAGAGGGTGTCCCCTGGGTGTTGGTACCCTCACACCAGGCTGAGAAGGAAGCAAGAAAGGAGGCAGCCAGCTTTGCATAGGAAGGGTAAATAAAGAAGAACATATGAGGAGGAGAAAGAGAGTCAGTTTAGGTGGTCCATTTTCCGAAGTGTCTGCAGCCAGCTGCTTGGAGAAACAGACCAGTGGACTTTCGGTTCCAGCAGCACCCAGGATTAATTGATTGTTTTTACAATTTGTTTTTCACTGTCTAAATCTTCTGGAAAAATTCTAGTGTCAGTAATATACCTTTGCTCTTGCGACAGTTTGGCAGGTGCTGGAAGAAGTGACAGTATATCCATGTTTATACCTGGATGGTTGTTTTCAATGCATTCTTCAACTCGCTGCTCTCAGCGGTTCGTGTGTGCTAAGACATCTTCAGTCCCATCTTCCCTGCAGTCCTCTACCTACCTTGCTTTCTTCCCTCATGCTATATGGCATAATTCCTAGGTCACCCCATACTTTTGCACCTCGTTTGGTATATGCTGAAGATGAAACATTATCTACTGTTAGTGATATTTTAAGGTTTCTGAAATGCAAGATGAGCGTGAAACACAGGCTTGCAGTCCCTCTTGGGTGCAGGGTTCATGAAGTACATTGTAAAGGAGGCTTGGACCAAGCATCAAATCTAGGAGTTATAAAGACATATTGAGTAATACTGTACCCAGCAAACACCATCCATCCTGTCAGTGATCAAAGCAGGGGTTGTGTGAAAAAATGGAGGGTGGTGTATTTAAAGACTCTTGCAAAACAGAGAGAGCCAAGGAGCTGTGCGAAGTTACAAAGACATTCTCAAGTCCGGCATTTCCTGACTTTCGATCACTCGACCTGTGCAGGTTTAATGTTCTCTGTATATAGGGTTTGAGTGCAATAGGTGCTTATATTCTTGATTGATGCATAACTCATAAAAATTTCTATGCCGTTAGCTGTATTTATATACTGAGATAGCTGTTGCTATGGTTATGTGGTGTCCTCAAAATGCTTGGTCTTTCTTGTCCTGTTTATATTTCAAACAGGGCTTGTCAAGTAAAGTAAATATCTTGCCTTAATTTAGGTTTTATGTTTGCTGTAAAACTTGTTAAAAAAAAAAAAAAAAAAAAAAAAAAAAAAAAAAAAAAAAGAAACATTAAGCATTTCACAGTAGAAACACAAAAATTTTACATTACCAGGCAAGTCGACTTTGGCATTTTTCCTTTCAGTCAGTTTGTTTTTCTAATATAAAACTAATATGACATAATGTATAATCTAATTTGGAAATTACAATTTACTTGGAAGGATTATGCTGCCAGCCAATACCAACAAAGAAAGAAATTATTTGAGAATGTTTCTTTCCTTCTTAACGTGGTCGATAATTTATTTTTCCTTCAGAAGGTTACTTTTTTCTTTACGACATTTCCTGCTGGTGTGATTTGCATTAGGATTAAATAATATGTTCCATGCTTAACTTATGCACCAAAGAAAGTGAATTTTTCCTCAAATTAAAAAAAAAAAGGTGCAAATTACTATCTTATTATGGATTTCACTCTGCTTACTTCGTAGCAAAGCATGTTCATAATTTTCAGATGGCTTGACAGTAATTACTTTATTTCTACTCACAGTATTTACATGAAGGGGCAATTTGAAATGAGTAGATCTGTGTCTTTTATGAATCTAGGCCACTAAGATGGCTTAGAATAGGAGAAGCTGAAAAACGGGTAATCCAACCGTGGTAATTCTGACTAACACCAAATTATCATGTTGACTGTTGCTAACCACGTAAGTTTGAGCGTTCATCCAACACATTGTGTTAGAGGGGCTGTGGCATTTGTTCAGGAGCTTCCTGTTTGCAGCAGCACACCAGGAACGTGTTAGTTGTGCTAAATGTTCCTATATCTCCTGCAGATACTGTGGAGGGAGCAGGAGGGGAGCAGGTTTGTTAGCCTTGAGCATGTAAAGGATCATTAAGTAGAAGAGGGGTGCCCAGTTGCTGAAACAAGTTGCTGTCTGGCACGGCACCTAAAAATGCAGCCTCTGGGTTAAGTGGAGAAAATTAGACACAAAGGACCCATTTTAAGAAGAATTTACAGTTCAGAACAAAATGTGGCGTGGACTAAATAAGAGTGCTTAAAAAAGAAAAAAAGAAATGTGTGTCCGCTTCTGATTTCTTCAGTTAGATTCCAAGTGAGATCCAACCGTGATGTTATTAGGGCTGATTTAAAGGCAAGTCTGCTACTGGATTTGAATGGTGTTGGAGTTGGATTTGGAAAATCTGGGCTCAGTTATGGCTCTGCCACAGACTTTTTATTGCAGCCTCTGGCAAGTCACTTATCCTTTGCATTCCGCAGTTTCCCATCTGTAAAAGCAGGGGTCATTTTATTTCCCCTTCTTCTTTTCCTCTTGCCTATTGAGTCCTGAGTTTCTTTAGGAGGTCGTTTCTTACAGTGGATTTCTTGTTGTTTTTTAAAGTGTCCAACACAATGAGACCTTAGTCTCAGTTGAGATCTCTGCTGTAATACAGATAATATTATTGTTGACAGGTGTTGTTGTATCTGTGTAATGTAGTAGCATAAAGCAATAAAGTTTCTTCCCCTCGTGGTATTTAAAACTTAGCGAACAGTTTTGTTGACTCTTCTTCTTGTTTGTTCTTTAATAAAGTTAGCTCAAAGCTATTTTCTGCAAGGTTGATTGAGTACTCATGGTGGTAAACCGGGACTTTGAATGAAATCAGGGTGCTGCCATCCTGCTGTAAAGATCTACTTTGTAGTTCCTTATCTTGAAATTTTGAAAATATGTTGGTATCATAGTAGGTCATCTACAGAGTAGGTAATTGAGATCATCATTTTAAACAGCTTGTTTGAGGTTTTAAAATATTTTTTTCCTGCTG
>NW_010416211.1:0-16789 GCF_000710305.1 Buceros rhinoceros silvestris | reverse complement strand
AATTCTGTTCTCCTGAAGTTGAAAATTAATTTCTGTGAGTTTTTAGCTTGTTTTCCTTATGCAAGTATTGAGTCTGTCTGTCCTAATTTCCACTGACCTGTTAGATTTGGTGGGAAAACTGAAGTGGAGCTGAATGTCTTAAAAAGACTTAACTAACCAGATTCATGAAAATCTGAAGCTGGTGAACGGAAGAGACTCTCTTATCCTCCCCTGGAAGATCTTTGGCTTGAGCTCAGCCTGAGTATTAGACACCAGGGAACCTAACCCACAAAACCTCCCAGGATGCCAGATTTCATAAGACCTGCAACTCATGAAACTTCGTAACATTGCAGAACATGCTGCAAGTGCAGTGAGACATGAAGTATCTTCTCAAACAAAACCCACTTTTGAGTGTGTTGAAGGTGCCTTCTCCTTTTAACCCAACTCTGGTGTCCTCTCTCCCCACCCCTCTGTCTTAGAAAGCTGCAGACATATAGAGGGGGCAGTTAGTACCAGGACTTATTTGTGCCAGGCACCATGCAAACCTGCCCTCTCCCCGAAGGACCTGGTGTGTAAATAGGTGCAGGAATCCCAGTCCATCTCGGAACAATGAATTCCAGCTATGGTAAGCATAGAAACAAACTTCTGTTTGGATGTAAATAATATTGTCTTTCTACTGTGGTTGCTGGTGTCAAGTTAGTGCCAAAGTCCAAGATCAGACATCGCAAACTGATGGTAGCAGCAGACGGTGAAGTTCAGGGACGGGCTGTAAAGATCTGCCTGTCATCACTGTTATTTCCAGCCTTAATTGCCAGACTCGAAGACAGAAATCACGTGGAGATAAGGCAAGTGATCTCACTTTTATTTAGTGAGTTTGGCCTTGAGGATTGTCCACTCCACAGCTTCATCTAAAAGTCGATCTCTGAGAGATTCAGGAAGGCTTAACAAAGCTGGGTTATGTATTTGAAAAATGAGTACGGACGTGCTGAAACACCCTCCAGTATATCCCACCATAAAAGATACGTATCAGGTTCCTTGTGTGGCATTTGAGGACTATAAACATGTTGCCATGATTTGTTATGTTTCCTAAGGGTTTACAGAAAAAGTAGCTTTTTTAGGGGACTGCCCTATCGAGATTGACAATTTGATATAAACCATGGCCCTGCATCCAATGTTCTGTTTAATGCAATTCTGTGTTTGTCAGCTGTAACCAATTACACTTCTCATTGTGTTAGATGACACCAGCGTTAGATGACACCAACTTCCTATTACCAAATTGTTGCTGATACCATTTAAAATGCTTTCTGTGGGTGAGCCCTGTTGGAAGCTTTGTCAGATGTAGAAGCTGCTGCTCCTCTCTCCATGTGCTGGATAGCAAAGTGTGAGTAGAAATGAGTAGATCCAGAGCAAGGCTGCATTCTGGATGCTAGGAAGTCTTCTACGGGGCTTGAGGAAAACACTGGGACTTGGGACCAAGTAGTGATGGGACAATCACCTGTACCCAAAAAATGGCATCTGAGCTGCTTCTGGGGGATTGTGCTGGTCTCCCTTACACTAAGGCTGCTACTCCTGGTTTGTAATTGCAGTAGGAAACCTTAAACTGGAAACAAGTCAAGGATTTAATCTCATCTACTTCGGCCTCCAACTTATACACTCAAAGACCTTGAAAACTTTAATCTTCATGGTCCCCAGTGTGGTCCTATACAGTTTCATAGTGAAGCCTAGGAGCTGAAAGGCCCTTGGAGAGGCAGAGACTTGTGTGCCTCTGGAGAGACTTTTTTTTTTTTTTTTAGCAGAGTGCTCCTATGAGATGAGAGTCTTTATACACAGGGCTGATTTCTTCCTGCCTCTTCCCCCCAAAAAGGAGCTCCTTCTTCTTCTCTGGGGAAAGTTCAATAGCTGGTTTTGTTAATTTTAAAAGGCTTGTTTCTTGTGAAGCTGTCAGTCAGGAAACATGTGGCTGGCTCTCTACAGGTCCATGTGTGCCAGAGAAGTAGGTCATGGCAGCTGTACGTCTTCAGCACATTAGCTCCCATCACCTTTTGTTTGGAGTCAGGCAGCTTCTCTGGATGTGATGGGAGGATTTCCAGGCATAAGGGCAGCTGAGGCCTGGGTGTGCCTCCACGAAGCATTTCAGGACTTTGGTCTCACAATGTAAAAGAGGCCACCCTGAGGGTCTGTCTAATTCAACATCTTCTCTCTGAGGCTTCAAGCGGGTATGAACAGAAGAGGAAATCTGCAGGGCAAGCATGAAGGGTATTTCCAAATACAAGTACTCACCAAGGACCTCCTGAACTAGAGGTGGTTTTATTTAATTTTTTTTAACAACTTTCAGTATTTTGGTTTTTTTTTTTGAACCTGCATTATTATTAATTATACATCCTGTGACATGCAGCTTAACTCCAGGTTGCATTTGAACCCTTGTGTTTGCTTTGAACCTGTCAGGTTAGTTTTGTTTGATGCTTCCAGTCTAGCAAGCCCAATTCTGGTGTAGGAAAGAGATCATGAACAACTGCTTCTTGCTCAACCCCAGGATTTTGTGCAACCAAACATCATCTTCTCTTGTGCATCTCTGTTCCAACTGGAGGCTTACTTAGACATTCCTTGTATAGAGACCAGTGGCTGTTTTACTCACCTCTCCTCTCCTTGGGCAAAAAAGGTGTCAGGACCCCAGATTGAGTCCCTGAGGCTCAGAAGCTTTGCATGAAGCAGCTGAGACTACCTCACCCTGACAAAAGCTGGAAATGTCTCAGGCCTCTCGCCTCTGTTCCATTTTTCCGGTGTCAGCCAGCAGCCGTGATGGACACTAGATTGTAGCAGCTGGGAGCTGGAGTTACTCTGCTTTTAGGAGGTCTGTTTGCAGCTCCCCATTTGTTCTGCTTGCAAAATTTATGAAGCAGTGGTTTTGGAGACTAGAAACCAGGGGTGCTGCTGCTGGAAATGGAATACAGTCTGGAAAATGCTTTTAATGTTTGACCTTCAGATCTAACCTGACACTGACTGTGGATTTCCTCAAGGTGGCTATATGGGAGTCTTCACCCTGACATTGCTGCAGAGAGCCTGGGACTGTGAGGCAAAACTTCTGGTCTACCCAAGTAATCTTTGGGAGAGCTAGGAAGAAACCAGGTTGCCTTCACTCTGCAGCCAGGACTTTACTTGAAAGTACTTCACTCCTTCATATCATAAATAAACCATTAAATCCAAGCTCCGAGGAGGGAAGCAGAACAACACTTTTTGTAAGGTGACGGTGTTTCCTCTGTGTCTGTCAGCTGGCCTCAAACCCAAGATTTAGCTGCTGCTTGTTTGAAAATGGAGTCATCCCTGCTGCAGTGTCACGAACTTTCAGAAAATTGGGAATACCCCTCATGGTATGAGTGAGATTTTTATTTCTGCTGTGTTTTCAGCAAATGCGTGAAAAGGTTTGGATGAGTGACTGCACAATGATAATTTTTAATTTTTATCACTTTCCCAGTAGAAAGTTATTTTTCAGCAAAGTAAATAACAAGGAAAAAAATTTGCAGTGAAAATTTTATTTTAATCCCATGAGGTTTTAGTTCTAAAAGCTGAGAAAACACCCTTTACCTCCACTGCTTTTGGCAACCAACACCTTAAAATGGTTAGTTCTGAGAAATTATAAAAATATTAAAATGAAGAGCAATTTCTTTTCTATTCAGGCAACAAACCTCCCACTTTTTCCCTTTTGCCAATATTTTTTCTAAGAAAGATTCCTCAGCTGAGACCCAGGCCTATGCGGCTGTGGCAGGAAGGTTCCTGCTTTCCTGTTGTGGTCTGTGCTCTTGGAGCCGTGCATTACTGGCTGTGAAATGATGTTTCAAAGCCATTAACACCAAAAAACCAGGGCTATGTCTACAGCCCCCAAAATTAACCAGTTGCATCAAACAGCCTATTTCCTGAGGCAGCAAACATCCCCCATCATCCTTCATCCCCTCACTTCAGGCACGTTGGCTCAGACTCTTGCATAACATGCAGTTCTTCAGGGAGTCTCAACTGAAAGAAATCCACTTAGGAGAACCATCACCTCCGTCTGCCTCTTGCTGCCCCTATTTCTTTATAAGCAGGTGTCCGAGCCAGATCCTCATCTTCAACCAGAGCCCTAGCACAGACTGTCTGGCCCCAGACCAACCCTACAGGCTAGGTGAGATGTGGCTGGGTGGGATCTCCTCCTGTGGAGACATCTCAAGTCATTCGTGGTGCAGAGGTTGGAGGTCTGCCTGATGTGCAGTGCGGGCATGCTCCTCCTTGTCTCTGTGCCGCTATGTGCTGTAGGCCAGCCAGGCTCTGTTGTTCTCCTCAGGCAGCTGTCACAGGATTTGCAAGTGCTCTTAGGAAAAAAAGGAAGAAAATAAGCATGGAGTTTTACCAAGTGTGACTTGTAACAGACCATTAGCTGAAAGCCGGTTTTCTGGATAATGGACGTTGCTTTAAAGATTACTGCTGGAAGCTGAACGCTTGCCCATAAAAACCATCAAGATTACACTTTATGGTGATAATGCTTTATCTCTCTGAAAGTGCCCTTCACTCCCTTTCTCCTAGAGCTTTGCAAATGTACATTTAAGCTTTGAACAATCCTGCAAAGCAGAATATTTTTTTTTCAAAGCAGCAGATTGACCTATACCAAAGTATGGATGCTAATTTTCAAGACCTGCAAGGGAGCTTACGGCAGAGTTGGGAGTTAAACCACCGCTTCTTCCACCCTCAGTGCTTAACAGTATCAACGCTGCCTTTGGAGGATGTAATCTGTAGCAGGAAGGCAGTTTGGTGTGTTTCTCTCCTGTCGTGGTTTACATTTCTCTTCCCCCCTTTCCGTCCTGCTTCTTCATTCCTCTCTTGCTGTACAGAAAGGAAAATAAAGAGACATATAGGTGGCATGTTATCCCACTGGGCAAGGGAAGCTTGCTCTCTGCAGCTTGACTGCACAACAGAGAGGATGAGGAGCTCGGATCATTGCTGGGGAGACTCAGGGGAGAAAAGCTTTCTGTTGGGAAGGCAAGTCAGGCTGTGGCTTGGTTGCCTGGAGTCTAGGAGGATTCTGAAAGCAGATCAGGCTTTCAGCATCTGTCACATGCTGTTTGCCTGTTCTCGAAGGGATAGCCCAGACAATCTCATAAGTCCTGTATTTCTGTGATGCTGTTTGCACTTGTTCTGAAGTGAGCCGGCACAAGCCTGGGGGAGGCGAGGGTGTGTAAACTATTACCTCTCTTCTTCTGCCAGCAGGGGATGCACTGTAAGGCTGGTAGATTGTTTCTCAAGTTGGAGAAATAAAATCATCGCTGCCGGAGTTTCTAGGGGAACCTTGCTTATTTGGTGTGCTGCTAAATGACAGGTAAGACAGAAGTGATTGAAACCAGTGGTTAGGGAGAAAGAAGACCAACGAAGGACAACCTTCCTCTTAATCTTAGCTTGGGTTGAACTTCTGCTTCCCAGGAAGCAGCTCTGCTCTGCAAGGGATGGTAGGAATTCAGGGACTCCCAGCTTGCTGGGTCTGTTCTAGGGCTATGGCAGCCTGGCATGTTTTTGGAGTCTCCAGTGTGCCCATGTGTCTTGCTGCTGTTAGCTGATGGTGCTGTGCTGACCCACAAGTGCTCAGTCTCTGCCCCTTGCATGAGGTAAATGTCTCTCCAGGAGGGAAATATCTAGGCCTCGTTGTCTGTTTGCCTAATGGGAATTGCTCTGAATCACCAATAAATTCAAATTAAGTGCCTGGGTTAATCTGTCGTGAACTCGTATTTCCTCTGGAAGTGTGTTCCTACCTTTTCCTCACCCTGGGTATCTGCTCCAGTCCCCTGCCTTGGATATGGAAAATTCTGTTCTTAACCAGGTCAGTGAGTTGGCTCAGCTGAAAATTAATCTCACAGAAAAGAAAAGTTAGTTTGAAGTGACTGCAACTCCTGTAGCATCCCATCTTCTGTCTGACTCTCCCAGCGCTCGGTGTTAGATGCTTGAGCAAAATGCACCTCTGATGAGCTCAAAGAGATCCCAAAGCAGGGAAACAGCATCTTCACCTGCCTGCCACCCTTCTCAGTGCTGTGGGTCTGAAGCAATGGTAAAATGATTTAAGTGTCATAATCCTTTCTCAGAGCTTGGATGGCTGGGCTGAAATGTCCATATTCACCTTACAAGCTGGTCTTCCTCATCTCTATTGCAAGTTAATCACTAAGCTGCACTTCATACAGTTTTGGGCCAGTACCACATCTGAATCCTTCTGCCAGTTGGTGTGACCCCTCTGATGATCCAGAAGCAGCCTGTGAGAAATCCCAAGGTGCAGGGACATTTGTAGAATTGGGCTGTGAGGCTGTATCATGCTGGGCTTTTTACTCTTGGCCAAACATACAGGAAAAGCGTAGGGAAAAAAATATGACTGATCACACTTACAACTCCTAAGTGACTCATAAGTGGAAATGGAAAAGCTCCAGCTATGCTTTCAGAGCAGCTTCACCCTGTTCCTGCCTAGACCCAGGAGAGCACTCAGCTTGGTGAGCAAAGGGTTGACATTGTTCTCTGAGCAATTTCCAACACGTCTGGGACCTGGGTTGTGATGCTCATGCTCATGGCACGTTCCTGGGTAAGATTCTCTTTGATAGAGGTAAAAGTGTTCTGGGCTGGCCATCAGTAATTTGAGCTGAGAGCCTGCAAAAATCCCCTGCAAGTGACTGGGCATCACCATAATGCAGACTCAGGTGACAAGGTTGGCTAGGACACTTCTGCCATCACCATCTTGTCCTCGCTATCCTGGTTGTTTCTTCTCTAAGTTTTCCTTCTCCAAGCAGCTTTGGAAAGGCAGGTCCTAGAGCTGTGGCAGGCAGCACTGTGAAACACCCTCCTTGTCTTCCTTTGGCAAACGCTGTTTGGTTCTGAAGTCTGCCTTAGTTTTGCAGAGCCTCCCAGCGTACAAGCAAATGTTCAGCAGTGCAGTTTGTGGGACTAATGAAGTAATGTGACACTTCATCCTTTCTCTCTGCTGTTAAACTTTGTACAGCAAAAGGCAGAGGGTGTGTGTGTGTACGCAATACGCTCTTATGAGCATTAACAATAGACGTGCAAGAGTGTATTTGCTACATTTTGGTTGTACTTTGGTGGTCTAAAGGGTTTGAATTAGCATTGATTTTGGTTTTCCTTGTTTTCTGTTCCATCTTCTAGTAGCGATTATATTCTTGGGAAAGGGTTTTCCATTTCCTCCCTGTCTTTTATCACCCACAGTGCACATGTAAGCAAAATAGCACTAATCAGAGAATCAACCAAAGAATAGCTAAGTCAGGCAGTAGGGAAGAAACTTTGCTTATTTGTCAATGGAGTCACTTCTGTGCCTGCAAAGATGGTGCGTTGTTGGAGACTGTCTGACGATAACACCCAGTAACGAGGCATGGAAATACAAGGCAAAGGATATGGTTTTCTGCAGCACCTGTGATCTATAGAGTGCATAGAAAAATCTTTGTTAACCTCTGAAAACGAACTCCTGATTTGAGAAAAACTCTACTTTGTTTTTAGTAAGTGAGATAAATACTTTTCTTGTTCAGACACATGGTAGAAATGATTCTTAGCAATCTTTTTTCCCCTTTTTTTCTAAAAATAAGCTGTGACTTTCAAATCATCTGCCCCCAATTTACTCCTGTGTGACCCTAAGACCCTGATCTGTCAGATCTGTCCACATCTGTGCCCACCACTGAAGAATGTGCCAGATTCAACACAACATATGGCTGGAGCTGTGCATATGATATTCATGGGAAATGGAAGAAGCATCACCATTTCCTCCGTACCAAACACCTCCTTGAGCTATTTGTACCCCACGCTCACAGAAATTCCAGGGTTTCGGTCTGCCGTGAATTGTGTTCAACAGCAATTGAAGTTTCAGTGCAACTGTTTGCAGATGCCTTTCTAGGGATTTCTTTAAGACGTACTTTAGTTGCTGAGTTTTTCTAGCAAATAAATGAGCTTAGAAAACAAGGCGTGTTTTCAAGCCGTGACACCATACTGAGGATGTGGCAAGACCCTTCTGGTTAGGGAATTAATTTTGCATGCTATGAGGTTTAACTTATTTCCCTTTAAATCCTCACTTTCTCTTCTCTACTTCTTTGGGTGAGTGGTGGGAAATCCTAGAGACTTAACCTTTTGGAGAGCTACAGTTCAAGCCAAGATTGAAAAGTAACTTAGTGTTGCATGTTTCAAGCTTGAGGGTACCTGAACCTCAACACCAGCTGTGATGTTCAGAGTTTGGTATCACAGAAATGTCAACAGGCTTTGAAACTTGTAGGGACTGCTCTGCTCTCCAGAATTGCCTCCTTTGGGTTATCCGAGCACAGTTTCTTTCTTAAGCTAGTACTGTCTGGGGTGGGCTCCGAAGCAGGTCAGGGCATTGTCACACCTTCCCACTCATGGCTGAGCCCAGGTATTTGGGTGCAGGGTCTTAGCCCATCTCAGACAGAAGCAAGGTCACACCCTCAGTAAAAAGAGCTGAGGGTAAGTAGTTTTGGCTCGTGTTCACTTTATTTGAACACTCACAATGCTGTTTACCATCTGACACATGGTAGTCTGTTGAAACGAAGACATTCAAATGTGTTTTTAAACTTGGGGTGCAAGGAAGCTTTTTACCAGTTTCCCAAGAAGAGGTGTTATGGTGTAGTGTAACTGTATCCATGTGAAGGGTTATAATGAGTAGAAGGGTTTGGTTAAAAAAAAAAAAACAAACCAACACAAAACAAAACCCTTATCTCCAATTGAAATAGGTTTAAGGCTCTTTTAAACCTTGTGTAGCTTAAACTCTACAAAGAAAGGGTCAGGAGTCTGCAACTCTGTAATCCCAGGATAGAGAGTTGTTTTGTACTTCGCTTAGGTAAGTTTGGTGTGATTTGTGGTTCTCATTTATTCTCCCTGTGGGAGAAAAAAACCTTGTACAGTTACAACAAATGCCTTAAAATAGAAAAGCATGACTTAACAATTTATTTTTTCAGCTTTTTTTTTTTAGTGAATGAGGAGAAAAGTAGTGTTGCCAGGAGAAGTGGAATGAAAGTGTCAAACCATTTTTCAGTCCTGCAGACTGTCTCATACTCAGGAAGAATGCAAATTGTTGCTTTATTGTTGACAAAACAAATGGTTTTGCGGATTTTAGGTGGGAAGCAGTCTGCGAATGTAACTCTTTTCGTCTCTTTTGGAATATAAAGAACTTCTGGGGACCCTTGTGTCCCTCGAGACACACAGGTGCGTTTCGTGCTGGAAAGTCCAAACTGGTGGTGTTTTACGGACTCAGCCTGTGAGGTGGATGATTTGCACAATTGAAGTCCGGGTGTAGGACTGGCTCTGAAGGTTTCATATGGCTGATACTGTCTCCGGAGCACAGAAATCTGTGTGTCAGCTCCCAAGCAGGGCATCTACCCCCAGGAGTGAGGGCTGTGGGATTTGATGATATGCTGTTCCTGAGGCTTGCCTCCTCCCCCGGGAGAATTTGGATAGATGTTTTGAGGAAGGCTCAGATGCGCCTCCCTGCTTCTCTGTTCCTCAGCTGAGATGGGCCTCGGGGCAGAGGCTCACCATGCCCCAGCTCTTGCCTGCTTTGTTTGTATACTGTGCTCCGAGCAGAGATAATGGGACTGATTTGAATCCAGCTCCAAGGCAATCGCAAGTCTTTCCTTTGTCTTCAGTGGGGTTTGGATCAGACCCAAAGCTCATAAGCAGTTTTCCACCAAGAGTTCCCGGCACTTATGTCAGTCACTGGCAAAAAGGGAAGGGATAAATCCAGCATCGGCTGCTTCAGATGCCAGGCACATTCTGTGTGTGTCATAGGGGTATATATACTCACAGAGTCTGTCTTGGTTCCTCCTAAATTACATGACAGCTTGCAAAGGGCAGGCTGCTACCAGTCTGCTTCCAAGACCGAAATCTATAAAGATTTCTCTCTGAAAAGAGCTGGAAGGATCCATGCAGTGCCCAAGAAAACCTTTCTGGGAGCAGGGAAGGAGCTAGGGTGGCTGCCTGGTTGGACTGGCACCTGATGGTGAGGATTGCATCAGCATCCCAAAACGCAGGACGATGAGAAGGTAAGCCTAGGCAAGATGCTTCTCCTCCCAGAGGGCTTCCTGCTCTCCTCCAAACCTATCCACTTTCTCTAGGGCACTAGAACTGCATTCAGTTCAGAGGAGGGTGGTCTGTGGGAGGCACCCATGCTCACCCATGTCAGTGGGAGTCTCTCAGCAGACTCCAGCAGGCTTTGGGTGGCACCCTGGGTGTGTTTTAGGACTGGGTGTTCACTTAACGGTAACTTTAGTCAACCCCAACTGTGTGTGTGGGGAAGAGCCACAGCGAGGATGAGCAGGGAGAGGAGAAGGTGTTTTTATTAAGAAAAAGGCAAACAAAATTAGACACCTCTCATCATTTTTGTTTCGTAGGTGAGGGGAGCTTTGGGAGGGCTAGAGGTCAGAGGAGCTAGGTCTTTGCCTGAGTCTTTAATTGTTTGGGTTTTTTTTATTAATGCAGTTGTTTTAATCTCCCCCTTCCCAGGGGCAGAGGGGAGCTCTCCTGCCCCCTTGCTGTGCTGGGAGCAGGGTGGGAGCTCTGCTGTCACCTGCGGAGCTGTTTTCAGAGCAAGGTGCGGGCAGCTGGGATTTCCTGATGCAAAATGCAGCAGGAAAGTTGGGCTCCCCAGGCCAGGGAATTAATGACACTGTTAGGGGGGAATGTGAGTTTCCACATCAGTAAGAAAAGCAACTGGATACCCGAGGCAATAGACCAAAGTCAAGCTATAAAGTAATTACATTTCTCCCTGCGTTTCATGTGTTTGTTTAATTTTAGTGTTTAAAGGGAAAGGTTTCCTGAGAGCACTGTGCCAGCAACTCTAAAAAATAATTGTGTGTCTTTCTTTAACATATTTTTTGGCAGGAACGTCCTGCCTATATTTTTGGCAGAGGCTCATGTTTTGTCATTGGTCTTTAGACTATGGTTTTAAGTCTAACTTGAGGTTGATAGGATGGTAAAAACAGTATTTCTGGGATGTCACCTCTGCCACTTGCCCTTCATGTACAGGACTTTGGGGCAGTTTGGTAGCTCATGCTGTGCTAATCCTACTTCCTCCACAGAGCAGGCAAGAGGAGTTTGCACAGCCATCTTTTGGCATTTCTGCCTGCCTGGCTGGACTGCACTGTGAAAAATTTCAGACCTTGGAAACAAAACTTGTAAAGACACCGGGCCAGCACTTTGCTCTCCTCTCTGCCCCTGTTTCTGGGTTGAGCCAGTGCTGCACCTGCAGCTGTCTCGAGATGCTGGGGGATGGTCCCTCCTGCAGACCCACCCTGTGCCTGAAATGTGGGTGCTGGGTGTCAAGTGGGAGTACCCCTGATTCCACACATGGCTCCCTGCAATGGGAAATGCTTCTAGCACCTCCTGCCGAGGGCAAGAGAAGGGAGCGTGGAGAGGTGCCAGTGCTTGCTGGCATCACCTCCAGGCATTTTGCAGGCTCATGGGAACCTGACCTGGAAACTGGCCCCGTGAAACTGCCCAGTCCCCCTCTAACTCAGTTCACCAGCATAGGTAAGCCGTGCACTGCCTGTGCTCTAGCCCTGCGCCATGATGCAAACCCACCATGCACCTTGAAGGGAGGGTGAGGTTTTCTCCAAGTTTTGCATGTTTTTTGGTGTTCCTTTCGATGAATGATTTTTTTTTCCCCCCAATGGTCTAGGAGGGGCTGCAGTGCCAAGAGAGCAGCACACTGCAGGACCTCACCCCACCAAAGTGACACCTTTGTAAGTGGTGGGCTTTATGGTGACGCACCGTTCTTGCTTGCCCTGCTGGAGCAGACCTGGCTGTGGCTGTGTGCACCACTTCTGAGAGTTATTTACTTTTCTGTTAAGTATTTTCTAAATCCTGTCATTCTGCCTTTTGGTAGAGCTTCTCTCCATCGCTTGTTCACAGGGTTGTGACAACCACAGCCTGATGCTGGGCTCGGGGACATGAGGTGAACCACCCCAAATTGTTATATGGCATCTTTGAAAGAAGGCTCAGCCCCTGGTAGAAGTAAGGAAACATGTGCCTGGAGCAGGATGCTGCTGGGGATGGGGCAGGTCATCTCTCATTCTGTCATAATGAGAAGCACACCATCCACATAGCTTGCAAGGCGAGCAATTCCTATTCTCACATGCAAAACCATGCATAAATCCCCACACATTGGAAATGTGCTGACACGCAGTGTGTGTTAACACACCCTTCAGTGAATCGGGTAGCACAGGGAAGAGGATAGTTCATAAAATGGGAAAAAAAAAGGAAAATGGTAGAAAGTGCTCATACTTTAATGCAAGAGTCACTTGGGGTTTTTTGTTTGGTTTTTTTAGATTGGAGATATCGTTTGTTTAGTGTAAGAGCTATCAAAACAGGAGAAAACATGCAGGGATATAATGGAATGGTACCGTTGCAAAAACGCATAGCTGGGCAAAATGACATTGAAAAATGGTGCAGTTGTTAGTGTTTGTAAAGTAAACTGAAGATGTGAGTTACTGTCCAGAGCCCTGGGCAGATAGAGATCCAACCTATGTCTTATTTTCAGTAGTCTAATTCTCTGTACCTCAAAAGGAGTGAGCATATTTTTATTTCATGGTCAACACCATATGGGTAGAAAGGCTTGTACCAGCATCTCAGAAGATGGAAATCATGTACTTGTAGAGCTGCATGGTTAATTGGGGATATCTGGAGGTGTAAGGAAGGCACTTAATTCTCACAACTGAAATAATTTGATAGGATTTAGAGCCAGTCATTTCTCACAGTTAAACCCATGCACCAACAGCTCTGCAGGACCTCTGTGCACCTGGGAGATATGAGAAAATGCCCCTCAGAAATGAGGTGTGTTCATCTAAAACAGGGAGCAGAGATGGCATGTAGTGCAAAACTGGATTTCACACCCGCGTTTGTGTAGAAATGCAGATCAACTCGAAGTGTTATTGAAATAATCGGGGCAGCCTGAACCAGAGAGTACTGCTAAACCTATGTCTTTGCATTTCTGGAGTAGCCACAGATACCTTTGTCAGACAGATCTGGAAACTGAGCACCCTGCAAGAATTCCACAGTCTTTGACATGGTCACCCAGTGTTAATCAGCCCACTGCCTCCAAAAAAAACTACTGATGCCTTTGTCCCACCAAAAGCTTTTGATAATGAATATTCAATATTGTTGCTGATATTTGGACATTTCTGCTGAATATTGTGAATCTTACTACAGAAAAATGCAAATCTTGCTACTCTGTGCCCTTCTCGTGGTACTGGAATTTTTTACAAAAGTGGAATTTTCAAAGTTTTTCAAATATCATTTGCCAGAAAATTCAAACAAAAAACTGGCAGAGCTGCCTGCTTGGTGTTTCTCAACTGGGCTTATGACAAACCATGTCCCAACATCTCAGAGCTGTGACTGTGGAGGAGAGTGGGGAGAGTGAGGAGAGGTGTACGGCAAAGAAGAGAAGGTCAGAGACTTTCACTGATGTTTTAACATCATTACAAGTGATAGGGGGAGGGTCTCAGATTAGTGCAGGCTTGTGCCCCAAAATATTTAGAAGTTAAACTAGGTATGTAAAGTGATTATGGTATATTGCTTTGGAGATTCCTGGGAATTTCTAACATCATGCAGAGGGTTTTTTGGATGTTGAAACTTAACCACAGAGAATTTGGGTATTCAGTAATGTGTTAGTCCATTCTCTTAGAAAGTCCATGGTGTAGTTGTTTTTGTGTGGTTCAGTTAACCTATAGAAGTTGGCTTCACCATCTCCTCTGGTTTGATAAAGGTAGAGAAAAACAGTTTTCTGAAGCTGTTGAGAGGATGCAATAACATTTTAATGCCTGACATATCTTAAGATGATGTGCAGTTCCCTTAAGTCATGTTTTCAATCATGACTAATACACACAAAGCAGGTGTCTCGTGCAGTAACGAGCCTGTCTGCTTTGAAAGTTCTGGCACTAGGACTGTATATGATAAAACATATGGATTTTCCATGACAGAAAACTGCAGAACTAGGAAGAAAATCTGGTGCAACGAGCTTTTAGCAGCGCTGTGATAGTGAAATTGTATAGTTTCCTCTTAATGGTATGACGTACCCCCCAAAAATTGTCCTCTTTGTTAATAAAGCCTTTCTCCTTTTTTTCCTCACACTTCCCCTTGGTCAGTTATCACTGTTTGGAATTTAAGATAATGCCTGATCTCTTGTCTAGACAGTAGGTTTTAATTTTCTGACATGAAAGGAGTTTTCTGGCTCTTCAGCATGCTATTTTGCCTGCAATCATGAGATTTGCTGTACTTGTAGGGGAGGTACATTGAGTTTGCAGCTGAATTCTCTGAGGCTGCATCTCTGCTGTGTGATGCTGCAGAGGTTATGGGAGATCCAACCTGCAGCTGTATCAATTACATCCCCAAAACAGAGTAACCATGGTGGGACTGTTTCAGGGAAGTAGTGGATGTTCTTTCCTCACAGGTAGGAGAGTCCTTGCGTGACCCTTGGTGATGGCACGTGCGAGTTGTGAATCCCAAGAGCTAAGGGCTGGTCACCCCAGATCCAGGCTGTGTCTTGGAGCTCAGCTGTGGGCAGCCACTCTAGAAAGGAGAAAAACTGCACTGATGGAGAGGTCCATGTATCCTGGACCCAGGTGCTAGCAGTAGTTCTCCAGCATCCTCCAGTCGTTACTCATGATGCAGTTTGTGCTCGGACCCCTGTACTTGCTAGCTGCAGATAGAGCTATCCTGTCCAAATGTGTCCTATCATGTCCTGATCTCATTTGTACTCCCAGCCTTCACCACATGCTTAGGAATGAGTACTGTCAGTTCACAAAGTGTTGGTGATGCCCATGATTTTACCTGGAGTTTCTCCAGGTTGGATTTCTTTTTTGAAAACCTCAGCCTCTGAGGTCTGTAATCCAATGGACAAAGACAGATTTTAGTAACAGAAAAGTAGAATTTCTGCCACTCAATTTTGTAAGGAATGGTAATTCTTAAGGTCTAAAAATTTCCCAGTTGTCTTACGGTTAAAATCACATGAGCGTTCATATCACACTCACGATTTTGTGCGGATCTGATTTTCAGCCAGAAGGTGTCTGGATAACAACTGTCTGAGATTTTGAGAGCAGACTTTGATTTACTACTGCAGTTCACTACACTTCATACATACCATCAGCATACTCAAATTTATGTCATTTTCTACTCTCACTATCTCTGCCCTCTCATTACATCTTCCTGCTGTGTCTTTTTACCCTCTCAGCTTTCCAGTGGGTGGCTGATGTGGCAGTGAAATGCTTTGCAGTTTGGTGTTCTGGCCTGGTGGAGAGCAATGGGTGCTCCAGAAATGGTAACAAACATGAGCTGTTATGAATGAGAAATCTGAAGCTGAAACTCAATTCTCATGTTTCAAGACTCCTAAGGTCATATCTGTGGCCTTCATCCACTTCCTTGTGCATATATTTTATCTATGCTTTTATTATATATCATTGCCAGACTACCCTGCCTCATTTTTTTGCCTGGTCGTAATTCCCTGATATTATAGAAAGTGTCCCCCCGCTGGCCTCAATCTCTCCCCCAGGTGTTTCCTCCTGGCTTCTCCATAGTCCTTTCCCCCATTTCTCCTGCTTTGTTGTTCTGCCACTTTCCTCTTCATAAGATCTGGGCAGTGGGGATGAGATGACAGGGATGGCTTTCTGGCTCTCTCTTCTTGTGCCCAGAGCCGCAGCCGTGCCCAGCAGCCAAGAAGGGAATCGTAACAAGGCAAGTCCTAACCAATCCCCGGAAGCAAGCCCCAGAAGTCCCAGAATGGAGTGAGATCAAGGCAGGCAGAATCTGTAGAGGTTTTTCTCCCAAAGGCTAATAAATCTTCAGTGGGATGTTTTCAAAGGCTTTTCCCTTTGCCAAATTTGGATGCAAAAGGCACATCCCTGTTCCCAGAGTGACACCAAATTTCCAGTCCGCTTTCCAGAGGATGGAGGCGTGAGACCCTACAAAAAAAATAATTGTTAGAATTTGTTTTTACATCGACTAAGCATTTTTCTCTAATCTTGTGGTGGAAAACTGCCAGGCCTTCTCTTCTCCCACCCTCCTTATAATTTCCTAGAAAATTCTGCTGGAGGCAGACACCTGGCGAAGAAGAGTTTAAGCCCTACAGTTTTAATGTGGTGAATGTAACTGGGAACAGGGACTCCTGATGGCACATGTTAGGCTATTTCTACTGAGTGCTAACAGCCTTCTGGCATCTCAGGACTGTGCTGCACTGTGTCTCCTACCAGCTTGAACTCAGGACCTTGTGCTAGAAAATTCATTACTTGTGGCTTTGAGCAGGACAAATGGGAGATGTAAAACCGTTTTGTGGTGTTCATGGAGCATCAGGCAGGAGCACAAATGGAAGGACCATGGCAAGTGTTCTATGCTTGTGCTTCAACGTAACCCCACCAGCGCTTGTCTCCTTGCAAATGCCATACAATGTTTTTCACTCTGCTGGAAGAAAAAGCTGCCCTAAGAAAAGCAGAATGAGGGCTGATGTTTTGAAAGGTGTCCAAGAGTAACAAAACTCAACTCTCCAGGGCTGAGTTTCGCCTCTTGTGTTTCTCAACCAGGGTGGTTGAATGTGTTACAGACCTATCAGAAATTTTGCTACAAATGCACAAATATTAATCTACAGCCATTTCCTTTGCTTTCTTAAACATGAATGAGGATTTTTGTCTCTTTCTCCCTCCATAAATTGTTCATGGTCAGAGGGGGCATGTTCCGTGTCAAAGTCTTGACCGCCAGGATCAAACAAAAACCCCTTGTGAACTCAAAAGTGGAGACAAATAAATGACTATTACTTTCC
>NW_010416210.1:3332-7812 GCF_000710305.1 Buceros rhinoceros silvestris | reverse complement strand
GGGCCGGAAGAAGGGTGCTGGCGGGGGTGGGGGCTAAGGCTGTCTGTGTACGTGCGTCCCTTGTAGGTTGTCCTTACACGTTCGCTAATACATACATACGCCTTTACAGGGCGCAGGGGGCCCTGAGAGCTGCAGCCTTCTCCTGCAGGGTGGTGCGGAGTGTGCGGTGGTGGACGCTGTGCCGCCGTCTGTCCGTCCGGTGGGTCTGCAGCGGCCGGGAGCTGTGGTTGTGCAGTGTCTTCTCGCTGGGACACGCACTGGAACGTGCCTGTGCCGCCGAGTGGGCCGGCTCCTTGCCGCAGCACGCTGAAGGGTGCAGGTTGCTCTGTCGGCCCGTGCCTGTGCAGTAACGTTTCCTTCCCAGTCTGTCCCCACAGCGCTGCTCTGAGACGCGGCCCGTTCAACACGGTGCACATGGTGCCGTTCATTGGCAGCATTGACTGATGCGCAGAGACCTCGACATGCACATCAGGAAAGAAGCTTACCTGTCACCACAGCAAACCTCCAGTTCAGCGTGGTGAAACGCTTTCTCCAAGAAGTCGGTAATAACGTGTTGTTACACCTAGGACAAGCTTCTTAACAACCAAATGTCTTTTCAAAATCGTGACAAGCCTTATGATGCGCATACTGTGAAAACTTAGACTAATTCTCTGCCATACTCATCCCAGGCTTCACTAGTGATCTCTTACTGCTCATGGAAGAAGTACAGCCTTGAGGCCTGAGAAAAACTGTGTCATAAAGAGAAAAAAGAGGAAGAAGCTAAGCAAGAAAAATGTTGCACAACAGGGCACTATGCCTGACAACCTGGGAAAGTGACACCTTCAAGCCTCACACTGCCTGAAGTCCGGCAGGCTTCAAACATCTTAGGATAGGATCTCAACACTGAGTGAATTTTTTCACTACACGTACCGGTTCAAAACTGTGAGCATTCTCCTGACTTCAAGTACTCTTATGGACCTTTGTACCTGACAGCATTTGTCCAGGCCTGTGCGTAACAAGATCAGTGCTGTACATGTCCGTGTGTTTTCACCTCTGGTTATGTTTCACCTCTTTAACCACCAAAAAAATGCCAACAGCATAGTACTATAGTTTGTCTAGTTACTCTTGGTAAAAGGCTCTGCGTTTTCCCTGGCAAACATGGAGGCAAATACTTGCAGCAGTCAGTGTTTGTGCTAAGTCAGGGTATTCAGTCTCTGCACTAACTTGCAATAAGTGCCTACACCCTGTTCCTTGGGTCATCCCACTGTCTTAGATAGCTGTATGCTGCTAAGGCTGCCTTAATCATTACTAGCATTATCACAAAACAGCTGGTATTTGCTATGCTGAGCTGGGGGGGAGTTCTGCAGAGTGCCGTGCTCCAGGTGGAATCGTGTGGGGCTGGATACCAGCAAACAGGCAACAGCAGAGATGCGGGAGGAAGAGGCAATATCTTCAGTCTGTGTTGGTGGTCAGGAAGAGCTATTACTTGGGTAGATCTAGGTAGTTCTTAGAAGGACTCCAGAAGGGCAGCGTAGTCTGGAGGGGCTTTGGATCAAATGGAGCACACACTGGTAACCGAGAGGTGAGGGAAAGTAGCAGAGAGACTGGCAGGTGGTAACATGAAGACCTCCCTTCTTACCCTTAAGGAATGGCCACATTTACACCTTCCACAATGAGTGACCTGTTCCTTAAAAATGTTTTGGAAACAGATGTGTTTTGCTGGCTGTTGGCATTAAATGGGTATGAATTAGTGTGAGGTGTCCTAGGACATGATGTTTCTTTTTCTGTTAGGTGTTTTCCATTGGTTTAATGGTCTGCGTTCCACGGACCTTCATGCAAAGCTCCCATTTGCTTTCTCTGTAATATGTATTAGCAGAGAACAACACTGCACCTTTCAGGAAGGCTCAACCAGTTGCAAGCACGTCTCTGGAGGAGGCGATCTGCTACTTAGATTCCAGTTTGCAGAAATTGATATGGTGTAAATTAATCCACCCTTAATCTCATTTTGCGTGCACTCAGGAGCTTTATCTGTCTCCTGTTGGCAGCATTATTTCTTTCACTTTCTTTCACTTTCTTTCACTTTCTTTCACTTGCTTTCACTTGCTTTCACTTGCTTTCACTTGCTTTCACTTGCTTTCACTTGCTTTCACTTGCTTTCACTTTCACTTGCTTTCACTTGCTTTCACTTGCTTTCACTTTTACTTTCTTTCTTTCACTTTTTTCACTTTTTTCCACCTTCTTTCACTTTCTTTTTTTTTCTGCTACCAGCTTTGCACAGTCATTCTCATTTATTGTGCAAGACAGCACTGAAGCAGCTTCACACCGTGTCATGATAGTGAAGAGCAGCTGCACAGGTTAATTGCCTTACTAGACCTGAGGTGTTAGGCTATGACCATGGGAGCAGCTTTTTAACTTGCAGCAGCGTAGTTTTAACACCTTCAGCCACTACTGGCTGCTGACAGAAGTGGGGCTGAATGTTACTTTTTATTGAATTTATCACTGACCTCTCATGTCTGCATGCCTCAGGGTCTGAAGAGTCACCAAAAGGGACTGGAGTCTTCAGACTTTGAGAAATCCCGCTCTGGAGCAGTGGTACTCCCTTCGATGAGGAAAATCGTTGCATGCATTTTCAGCACCACTGCCAGAACTATGGAAATTCAGAGTTTGCACCAGTGCTTGGATACCATGCATGTTAGCACTGGAGTCTGCACAGAAGCACCTGTAGTTAGTAAACACTGAATTAAAGTTAGTATAAGATCAAAAATGGAACACAACCTTTAGTGGGACTGAAATTTCTTTTAAGTAGGGATTCACACTTGGAGCCTTTTATTTTGAGAGCAGTTGCTTTTTTGTTGTTAACCTTTTGGCTTGGTTGGCACTGGGACAGCTGCCAATACTGGAAATTCTCTGTAAAATAACAGTGTGGCAGTGCATTAGGCTATTATCTTGACAGGCTTTTCTATTATTACACTAACTATGTGGGTGAGGTAATTGTACTAGAGATATCTAGATGAGATTTGCCATCTGTAATACCAGCACCAGACATGGGGAAACACACAGAAGATTTCTCAGATGACTCTTATCTGCAAGTTTTCCTTAAACATACAATGAATTTTCTCATTCATTAGCAAAACCTTTGATTTTTTTTTTCCCCTATACAGAGATTTAGGTACAATAACTATGGTAAGTACATGAACATCATAATTTTAAATCATTAATTCATTTTACCCCATATATTAAGGAAGCAAGGAACAAGGGTGGGGAGAGGTATCTCAGTTCAGGGAGTGGCCACAAGGCATGCTGCCTTTGAAAACTATTCCCAGAGCTTCTCGCAATCCAGCTTCACACCAGCGCTGTGCCTGAAGTTAGAATCTAACCTCTTCGTATATATTTGTGTTTCTGTGATTGTTTGTTTGTAGGCCCTCTTGCAGTCATAACAGTGTCGTTTTGCTAACCCAGGGTATGAGGTTTGCCAAGAAAGTCTGCTTGGAAGCAGTTACTTTTGAAGACTGGGCTGCATACTGCACTTTGTCCAAAGCGTTTTGAAGCAGAGGCCATCTTCCAGGCTTGTAACAGTCATGGCTAGTGACTCTGTGTTAAAGAATTTAATCAATCTCGTGGGTAACTCTATCCTTGCTTTATTCAACAACTCAGAGTTGGGCCATCACCTCAGTGAGTGGCAAAGCACACAGCGCACGCTCTTGGTATATATAGTTCTCTTTTCTAACATCATGTAACTAGGTAAAGTCCTTGGTGGTTTCCCGTAGATCCTCAGTTCTTTGTTCTTCATTGATCAAAAGTTCTATTCAATTCCTTTGTTTCAGCAAATCTTGTATTCTTCATTTCACTTCTTTCAAGTCCGTCCCGGTTGCCTCGGTCCTCGGGTCACAGGATGAGGATCACCTTCGAAATTCTAGGAAAACTTCAGTGTTTCTGTTATATTCTACGTCTACTTTAAACAGATAACCTTAACATTCATCTATTCTAAGTTAATCAACGATCTAGCCTTTGAGTGTCGCCAAATTTCTGTTGATTCGGCTTGACTGGGGTTTAGGCCAGCCCTGGTAAGGGCTATACAAGGATAAATGAGCAGCTTTTGTTTCACACACACCAGTATCAATAACTAAAACAATATTCTATTCTCTCATGTTGCAAACAGTAAGAACTTTAAGGCTTATGATAAATTCTTTTACGCTCTGGAAACTTACCCCTCAGTGTCAATGTCCCGACTGTCCATCAGAATTAAAATCCCTCAACCTGAGTATGTGTAAAGAGTACTTGTCAGTGAGGAGAGGAAGATACTGAATTCTGTACGCTTCAAGAGAGTTTGTTAGGAAAAGCCAAAAGTCTTTTTATCCCTGAAAAGTTTCATTAATTAATCCCTGGTTTCTTTGGAGTGCTGAACATCTGAAAGGGACGGGAATAAAAATTATCTGGGTTTGACAACTGCCGATGTGCCTGTCTCTGAGGACAGTTATCTGAAAGCTGGGTCTGTCAGCAG
>NW_010416210.1:798-3227 GCF_000710305.1 Buceros rhinoceros silvestris | reverse complement strand
GCAGGAAGGGCTGTTTTTGCTGTAGGGGAATTTTGCAGTAGTTCTCGTGCAGATTCTTTGTCAGCTGTTTTAGTATTTAGGCTTTTTTGGACTTCTGTCCTTTGTCCCTGCCTGTGCTGTAATAACAAGCGCAAATGGAAGCCGGAAGCTGCAGGCTGGCCTTCGGTAGTTCTGCAGAGCTGCTGCGGAAAGGCCATTTCCAAAGCAAGGCCCATTACTGCATGAGGTGGCAAATAATGTGGTCGGCCAGGAGTGACCATTGCTCTTTCTGTGATTTGGTAGTGTCACAGTGAGGATCTTCCCAACCTCAGAGCTCGGCTGAGCAGTTGAAGAAAGGATTGCTGAGTGCTCTATGAAAAGCTCCGAGGGAAATGACATCAGACATTAGCAGCAATTAATCTGGAACATTGATTCCAAGAGTAGTATTTATCTGAAAAATAATTGATCAAATCCTACAGGTCTAACTAGGCCTACTATGAATAAATTAGATCAGTTTATTTTTGTATGAGTCATTAATCATATTACAGTCATCACTGTGGTTATCTGAAAGTATTTTAATTTAACCAAAATGCAGTTAAAACTCATTTCAACAAGTTTGACCTCAATTATACTGTCCCACACACAGGGCGATCTTTTCCAGCATGGCGTGAGGAATTATACACCAGAACAGATCTTTCTACAGAGACCTCACAATGGATTTATGCATTACTTGATTTTCAACAGGCACTTCCCAACACTTTGTTTTTATCCTGAGTGCCAGAATAAAGAGAACAATATGCTGTGTGCTGAGGCTTTTGTCACAGTGTTCATGGCTTGTACAGGCCATCTGCTGTGGAGTAATGTAGCTGCTGCAGTTCACTGCTTTCCTGGCATACGCATAACCCGACAGCTGGAGAGTGTGAGCCCCCTGGATTCATCAGGAATTTGCTTGCATGTGTAGCTACTCTGTGCACGTAAGACCACAAAACAATACTAACTCCTGGACCACAGAGACCACCAAAATATTGCATGTGCAGTAATGTGGGTAGCTTATAGTCCCAGCTTCTTCCTGGAGTGGGGTCAAGAATGAGTCCCAGACCCTGGTGCTCCAAACTTTATCCAGCCAGACTTGAAAACCTCCAAGGACAGATGCCACATCCTTTCTGGCTCCTACTACACTGCTTAATTATTCTCATTTTTTCCGCCTTCAAACCATGCTGAACCTTTCTAATTTCAGCTGATGTCTCTGTCTCTCACCCTCCCACCTAGCAGTGCTCGGCTGCAGCTATCCCCATCCGCTTGATCCCATCTCCACAGGCACCAGGACGTGCTGGGAGGTGCCCCAAACACTTCCTTGCGCTGTGCTGAACCAACCCTGGTTCCACAGGACCTGCTCTCAGGCCGAGTACTTCAGTCCCACAGTTCCAGTGGTCTCCCCTGAGCCCCACTGGTTTGTCAACGTACCTCCTGTCTGGGACCCCAAATGGGATGTAGTGCCCAGATGAGGCCTGATGGGTGCTGAGCAGAGGGAATCACCCCTGCTCGCCTACCCCTACCCTGGATATAAGAGAAAATAGGAGAAAATCCCTGAACGTGAGCCAAGTGCTGCCTGTGATGTCCCATAGAAGGAAGCAGAGGAGCCCAGAGGGCTGGCCAGCTGTGCTGAGGGCAGGGGGCAGCCTGTGGGACCTTGTCCTGCAGCCTCCAGTGGAGGCACGAGGTGTTACCGAGTGAACTCTCCTGACACATGTGCCTGGAGATGTCTGCTACGGCCAGAGTGACCTGATGGGGCTCTGGGAAGTTATGGTCGAGTGACTGGCCGTATGAGTGGTGTGACTCATGTGACAATGGTGTGAAACACTGATGCCAAGCACAAGGCAAGAGATGGGGGGAACAGAGTGGGCAGTGGCACTGCAGTAACCTCAGATGGATGTGCTGGGGCTGCTGCACTGCTGGGGCAAGTGCTGTGGTTGAGGGTGGCCTGTCGGGAGGGATTGTCATTATACGTCCCTCACTGCTTATGTTGGAGTGCCAGGTCTCACTCAACCACCTTGTGCCTGGACTCCAGCTTCGCAGCTTCGCAAGGTTTGGAGTGTTGAGCGAGGCCTTTGGTGCTCAGGGAGTTGTTTGTTGCAGCTCTCCATGCCCAACCCCAGAGCTGATGGAGGATTTTCTCCGGCCCTGCCAAGTTCAGGCAGCCAGGATGGCCAGGAGGTGTGCTTGAATAAGCAGAGATGAGCTAGGCAGGGACACCTGTGGTGGTACAGTCCCCCTGCCACACAAAGCCACTCAAGACCTGAAGGGATTTCTCTCCCCCTGCTCCTCTCCTGCTCCCTAGGGCACAAACCAGCCCAGGGTAAGTCAGGCACAGATGCAGAAGACGGCAGAGCAGAACACTAAGGAGCCCTCCTGGGGTGCTGGGCCCCCACCTTCCCAGCGTTGTGCTTGGG
>NW_010416210.1:0-281 GCF_000710305.1 Buceros rhinoceros silvestris | reverse complement strand
TCAGTCTGGAATTGAAAGGAATGGAATTGAATGTAATGGAATTGAACAGAACGGAATGGAGAAGGATGGAATTGAAAGAAACAGGTTAGAAGGGAATGGAATATATTCAACTGCGTCACCTTGTTTATTTTAAACTTGTTAGTGATTTAGCACCACTAAAGATCAACCTTTTGATTTACCTCCTCCATTAATAAATCTTAGATTGCTGCCTAATCACAACTACATCAAGATTTTCTTCTGCGACAACACCTCACCCTGGGCAGCTGGCAGGGTTTCCATCT
>NW_010416209.1:0-225 GCF_000710305.1 Buceros rhinoceros silvestris | reverse complement strand
CCTTGGACCAGTGGTTGTACTTCGACGCCCTGGAGTGCCTGGCGCCAGAAGGGGCTGCGCAGCTGACGGAGGAGGACTGTTCCCCGGTGAGAGCTCGCGCTGAGACCCTGCCAGGCACCGGGCAGCCGCGGGTGCCCGCGCTCACGCGGCTCCTCCATCCCCGCAGAGGGGCTCTCGCTATGATGGCCAGATCGCCGTTTTCGGGGCCGCCTTCCAGGAGCAGCT
>NW_010416208.1:0-958 GCF_000710305.1 Buceros rhinoceros silvestris | reverse complement strand
CGTCCCATCTCTGCCTCAGCTCCAGATCTGCTTCGCCTCTTGCTAACCAACAAGTACAGACCTGACTTCCTTCCTCTTTCACCTGGATCTGCTCGGATTCTCACTACTACCACTGCGATCCCCAGCGTCACATGGGATGACCTGCACCTCTAATGAGAGCCGCTGCTTTGTCCCTGCCTGTGACAGTGCCACCCCCTGCCTGTCTGCATCGAGCCTGCACAAAAGACAGGCCTGCAGCAGCACCTGATAAGCACCTGGAGCTTCCCGCCTCCCCCGTCCTGAACCCCGTGCACCAAGCCTGCACAAAAGGACAAGCCTTGCCCCCCAGGGATGTGGCGCCTGAGAGTCTGAGTTTCGTTAAGCTACATTCTGTCTGTGTTTCCTGACAATGACCACAGCCCCCACATTCGATCAGGGTATAAATGGAGCCCCGCCGGAGAATCACTTTTGAGTTTTGGTTCTCCTCGGGGCAGTGGGTTATGCAGAGCAGACCTCTCCCCTCGGGCGTGGGACGCTAGACCAAGGATATTTCCTGAGACACTTCTCTTCCCTCGAGCCTGGATGCTGGCCGAGTGTACGTGTCTAGGACTGAGTGATTCTTACCCCACTGTTGGTAAGATATTTCCTTTCTGTATTATTAAGCGAGAGATTCTCCCATTGTTAGTGGCCGGTGTGCCGTTTTGGATATATTTTTTCCCTTAGAGCAGGTTTCTCGGTTCTGTGTAATTGGTCGTGTAGTAAAAATTCTCTTCAACTGACATTTCTGAACCTGCACAGACGGGAGTGCTAGGCAGATTGATTGATAATAAATCCATGTTTCCGGATTGCAGCTGCTTTCTGTCTTAAGTGCACTTTCATCAAACTGCCGTCCGTGTGCTCCGAAGCCATGGTTTTCCTTTGCTGCTGTTAAACACCCATGACCCAACCGCTGTGCTGTGCTGTGCTCAGGTCCTGCCTG
>NW_010416207.1:483-7700 GCF_000710305.1 Buceros rhinoceros silvestris | reverse complement strand
GGGCTTGGGTGGGGAGGGATGGAGGAGGGCGGCGAAGCGCCTGGTGCGCCCTGGGCCGTGGCTGGCACAGGGGAACCGCTGGTCGTGATTTCTTCACTGCCCCGCAGTGCTGCTTCTGGCTTACAAGGGCCACTCGTGGGCCAGAGTGCTCTGAGTCCAGCCAGCCTTCTGCAGGCGCCTGGGCAGGATCGGCCTGTGAACACCCTCCTCATAGCAGAGCTCCAGCTCTGGGCCTGTCGGTGAGGGCCTCAGCGTCTCTGAGACTCCCCTGTTCTATGAAGTGCAGCTACCCCACAACTTCACCTTGTTAATCTTTTCCTGTGAAAATGCAAAACATGCAAATGTTGGAATAACAGCTTTGGGGAAAAGGCCTTATAACCACTGATGAGAGCTGAAAAAGTTGTGTGCACTGCAGCCAGGGACCTCAGACAGAGCAAGGGACGTATGCGGAGGGGATCGGGCACCTTTCCCTGGTACTGGCAGTATCACCCTAAACTGCTCTCTGGTTAAAACTGGGTGTTGACACACGTTGATGTCAGGGAGTAATCGCTTAGAAATCTTCCATTCCACTCTGAAAACAGCTACTACTCACGAACACAAAACACCGTGCAGCTTCAGACACACACTGCTATGAGACAGCAGCTCCTGGGCCTGTGTGGCTAAGAGCTAAAGGAGATTATTTTAAGCAGTAAAGACCCTGGTGTTTGTGACCAAATACTTGATGTTGGCAACAACTTTGACTTAGAAGTCTTTCTGTGCGTGGAGATCAGAGCACTATTCCTGCTTTTCCCAGGTAATTGTGATCAATAGCAATGACTCATAACTGTATCTGCCACAGAGCTGATGTAGTTTTTAATGTTCAGTTAGAAATTAGGACATAATTCAGGATTTCGAACAGATGATATAATGTCTGAACAACTGACTCTCATGGTGAATGCTGATGGTTTAAGGATCTGCATTTAATTAGAAAAATAACCTTAAGAGCAGTAGGGAATAAGACTATTTTTTTATCAGGCACTTAGGAAAGCTAATGTAGGCAAAACTCGGTATTATATGCTAGGCATTATTTCAAAACATTAACATACATCAAAGCTGAGTTTCACACAGCTTGCACTACCCTATTCATCTGATGGGAAGTCTAAAATAACAAAGTGATTTCATAGCTATGGCGCATTGCCTGGAGAGTGGCCTTAAGCCAGGAGCTTAACTGATACACTCAGTATTCTTGTGCTCCTCCTTAATCATCAGATGTAGAACAGGATCCTGGCCACTGCCCGCTAAAAATCGTATGCCGTTTCTCTGAAGTGCAAGTATATTTATCACCCGTCCCTGCCAAATTTGAGTTGCACTTTCTGCAAGTGTCTATTTCCATGGCTTGCAGTTGTGTTACGTAAAACTGCTTTGTGCTTCCTATTCCACATTGCTGTAATGATACTATTTCACCAGACAGAACTTGGAAGCAATTTACAAGTTATTTGAGCTCCTCAGTTTATATTTTTCACTTTAAATAGTATGTATTTTAGTGGATGGCGGTATATGGATAGGATGAAATTGTTTTGCTCTATGTGGCAGAAGGCTCTGACCGCGTCCCTTTCCCTATATACAGCAAAATCCCACCAGAATAACATCTTGCCTAGTGACCAGGCTAGTAAAATCCAGCACCTTTTAAATTGCTCAAAAGCCTACACTAAACATTTATGAAGTTTCATCTCACCCTTGAGAGGTAAATAGTTTTCAGAAGAGAAAAATTGAAGCAGAGCAGCCAAGTCAGATATTGATTAGCCAATAACACTCCAGCCCTTCTGAAATCAAAGGTCAACTGTATTAAGAATGAAGATTCCCATATCAGACACCACTTTAAAACATTGCCCTGGAGCCTCACCTGAATTCACACAGTTGGCTTGTACAGAAAAAAAAAGCAGCTGCTGAAGAAAAGAGTCACCTTCTGATATGAGGACTGGGTTTATTGCCTAGGCTTTCTTGATGAGACTCCAAGCCTGCCAGTTAAATATCTAAAAGAGCAATGATTTCAGATGTTTGTTTAGCAGGATGAGGATACAAATGTGGTCTGATATAAAAAAGCATACACAAACATGAAAGCACACGCTTAAATGCTGGGTCCAGCAAGCTTTTAATTATATGTGGATGAGTAATTCTTACATAATCAATGGTACTACTTTTAGATTTATAAAATTAAACATTGGTAACCACAGAATCATTGCCTGAACATGCAACCATCAAACTGACACTGGGGCTGCTGCTATCACTCCCTGAGCTTGTTGTTGTGCAAGACATTCATGCATTTCCATTATTCTTGCATGGTGGAGTTTTGGGGCAATGGTTCAGCGGGAGGTGGTGAAGTGTGGGCGTGCTGCATGGTTGTGTGGCCACATCTGGTACGTGATGAGGTGAATACATAATGAGCACTGATGCCAGAGGGTGAGCTGCTTCCAGCATTCTGGCCTTTGAAGCCCTTGGCAGCTGAACCCTTTCACCTGCCACATCCCTGGGTGCACCAGCCACATCCCAGGCTGAGAATGAGACACGCAATAGCAAAGGGGCCGGTGCACTCTGGTGTGCTCTCAGCGAGGCAGCCCAGGTCTTGCGTTGAGCTAATGAGCACCACTCTCCTTTGGGGCCAAACAGAAAACCAGCAAAGCCTAAGGAGAGTGGAGCAGGGATGTAGGTCTGTGTAGCAAAGGACTAGTAATAGTTTTCCTGGTGGAGAATTCCTCTCACTCATTACTTTGTTCTTAATTAAATATTTTTTCATCTCTTTAAATGAGGATTTTAATCTATGCATTGTTTACTTAGGTAACTACAGTGCTAATTAAAAATGTACATTAACTTTAAAAATGCCCATTTTTTTTCTAATCTGTAGAGAGTAAGAGCTGCCTGAGAGACACAGGGTTTCCCCAAGGCATCTCTATTCCACAGGCATTCAATTACTGGCTGAAGCACCAATTATATATAGATAATCAGTAGCTGATTTTCAGTCACAAGGCCCTTCATCTAAACACACATGTGGATTCTTGCCTAGAGCACCCAGTCTTCAGGGAAAAAGTAAAAGAGTTAGAAAATGAACTGAGCTTTTTAAAGGAAAACCTTGTGTGTAGTTTGTTATTCCTTTTTGTGCCTTGCACGAAATAAGATCAGGTTAAATTAGAGGATGCACAAGGTGACATTTCCAAGACACACACTGGGTCTATACAGCAGTGTATTATTTTATTATTTCTTCTTTTTACCCATTCTCTCAATTGCTAAAACCTGGATCCTGGAACTTCACCTTTCTATTACTGGGTTTTTTCTTTTCACTTTAAAGCTTTTTCGGGTCAACTCCGACCCAACACATTAAGCTCAACAGAGCCAAATCCCAGAGCACCAGGTGAGGGGCTCCATGCTACAGGCAGATCTAACCTGCCAGGTCCACTGCACATACACAGAGGACTGTGCACTGCACACTGAGACACGCTCCACAAAAAGATGCTCTGCTCTTGGCTATCTCCTGGCCATGTGGAGTAGCCTTGCCTGCTAAATGCAAGTCAGAGAGGTTAGGGTCAGTACCATGCAGTTTGCAAGGCCCCAGGGTAACAGCAACCCGTGGAAAATGTTATAGTTGACCCTTCCTTTCAGCTTCACTGCTTTTAATTATGTGTTGTCTGTAAGCCATACTGTTTGGCTTGTGGCTTTCTCTGGAACTGGTTTTTTTTTCCCTAAGCAGCACTTCAACATTAGAGGAAATAGTGTTTAAAAGCTGTCCCTCATCTTCGTGAACCTGAGTATGACCAGAATGAAGAATAAAATAAAACTCTGGTGTCCGTGCCCTTTCTTTTTTGTTTTCTTTAACAACAAGCAAGTCTCTGTCTGATGTGTCTACCACAACCACCACCTCACAACCTGTACAGGTCAATGCCACGCTCATATTTTTTTTTTTTTTTTTTTTTAAGAAAATGCTGTGTTTTGAACCCACTGCTAATAAGGTTTGGAACATCTCCAAAGACCCTGTCTTGATGGAAGCTGGAGGACTCGTAATCTTGCAAAACAGTGTTTTGAGAGGAAATGTGTTAAGATTAGTCAGTTAATTGTTGTCATATCCTGAACAGTGACATCATTTTGCTGTTCTGCATTATAAACATGGATATCCTTGTAAAATGTTAATTTTTCTCCAAACTCTCTGTTTAAGGATTTATAAACATGTACTTTTCCTACTATTTCATTCTTGTACTCCCCCTGTTATAACAATTTGCTTTTCTAATCTATATGCTCAAGTGATTATTGGATACATTCACACATCACCTCATGGTTAGCCCTTGTAAAAAATCACCTGGCAGAAAAGGACTCAGCTCCGTGTTGGAATTCTTAATAAACACTCATCTCATAATATATTCTACAGGGAAGTTTTTTATCTGTTTTGTAGCATCTCAGTTGATATCCACTCCATCTGAGTGGATAATGTAAGATTGAATTCTGGAGAATAAAGACAGGGACTAGTATCTAGGTCTCTTGACACCGGTATCCTAGGACAGTGCTATGACAACTGTAATACAAACGCACACCTAGGTATGTTACTTTGGAAAGACATTTGACATCTTTGTGGGAAAGGAATGTAGGAATTCTGTTCATGGCTTTATACACTTTCTCCTGGCTTAAGAACTTATTTCAAAGTAGTGTAACATCTACTATACAGGATGTTCTCCACGCAGTGGGAGGCAGGGTTTCAAACACCCTCATGTAGAACCTCTGTTTCCCATGTCTTGGAGAACAAACTACTGAATTTGATGGAGGTTTTCTGAGAGCATCTTCTGGTTCCCGCTTTACAAGCAGGAAAAAACTGTGTTACGGTGGGATTTAGACATGAAGTAAGCTTGTCATAGTGAAGGGTATATCTATGTTATACATTTTGTATGTTTCCAGGGCTCAACTTTTCTCGTATTTGAGCTAGATCATCTAAAGATAACTTAGATATCCCTATACAGCACTCAAATTATGAAGCAGATAATCCTCACGGTGTTTCTTGCTGTGCTGTTGGCTGGGTTGTAGCCAGCTTGAATGCTGAAAACCTAATTTCGTTGACTCCAGGTTTTACCTCATCCAGCAACAATGACCTGTGATTACACATGCTGTTCTTCAAGGCTCTTCCCTTCCCTTAACTCCTCCAAGGATAAAGACAAAATAATTTCGGAGTGTCTAAACTCAGAAGTCTCCATCAGCTACCCACCATTTGATCATGTGCATCAATAGTAAGTGGTGGGATATCTAGCAGTGAGTTGGTCTGTTTCTCAAGAGCCTGATGGAGTAAACTGGTGGACAGTGACTCTAACTCTGTATCTGCTTTGTAAGGTGTCTTAAAGACTAATGGTTACTCCTTGGCTCAGGCACGTCCATGACAAAGCACAGGGCTCCGCTGTGTCTGGGTTACACCAATGCCTCAGCAAACAGCAGAGATAGCTTGGAGGGGCAGGACACACACCTTGGGGAGGTAAAGAAAATTTCAGTGTCTCATCTAAAAGTGATACAGCCACCTTGGGCTGGGAAGGACAAAATAAAAGAGCTTTGCCAATGCTGGCCACGAACACAGGTTTCAGATATATCAGCAGGTGTGAGAAGGTCTCACAGATCAAAACAAAATCCCTAGCTTGCACTTACTCAACACCTTCGAGGCTGTTCATTAGTACAGCCATAAAAGCATTTTTTTTTTAACAGAGATGCATTTTATACAGCAAAAAGGTTTAGCAAAAGCATCTGCCAAACAGAATAAGCTGGCAAAAACATCTTCCTTCCAATACAGTGTTTACAGTGCAGTTTTTGGCACCTCACAAGTTGTAAATTAATCACTTCTCCAGCTGATGAGATACCTGCATCTCAGAATGAGTGTCTTCAATCTTTTAAGCACCACTGTCCTTCCTACCTAAACCACATGCTGACACTTGTTGCTAATACCACACTCCATATCCCCGGGCAGATGTCCAGAGAAGTGCAGATTGGCAGAAGTGCAGCAATGCCAGGCTGTCTCCAAACAGCTGCTCACCTCCCTCACCCCCTCAGGGTGCTGAGGGTGCTAATAAACCTTTGTGGACCTCAGCAGCCTCGCTTAGACCACCCCCACCTCCACCCCCCATCCTGCACTTGTTAAGCTTTGTAAATCTAATAGCAGATAGGCAAAAATTGAGTGTGCATGTATATATATATATATATTTGTATTTGATTATCTTTTTTTTGGAATCTGTTTGTGGCCTAGTATTCTAGGAGAAGGGTGCAGTAATCCACCATGCAGGCATGTCTGCGGTCCCTGCAGAAAAAAATAAAGAGCTGTGAACATGATGGATTATGTTCTGCAGCCATATGAGACAAAGAAACATATGGCTGCTCCGTCTGAAGTTCCTACTATGTCTTCAAAGTGTAGCAAAGCATTGGCTGATTAACATAATTAAAGCATTTTACAAATGATTGCTATTGTTTTTGCAAATGTAAATGGTAATGCTGACGTTTTTTGCTGTGCGTGATGAATACTGAGTTCTCATTTTACTGAACGCTGTAATCAAATTTAGAACAAACGTTATATAAGTGCATAAGCAATCCTAATCCTAATCCCTTTTCTGCTGTCTCACTTTCTCCATCTAGGCCTGCTGCAGCTGTAAATCTATAAATCTCCCATCTTTCCTGATTTCCTGCATATTTTTAGTTTTGTTTCTCAATCTCCTGCCTTTTTCTGAAAGCATACATTTCAGTTAATAATGGGTTTAATGGAATGGGAGCTCTGGTCTTTAGCCTTCGGCCGGCTCCCTTTTTGTACCCTATGTCTGATCACCGCAAAGGTGCTTTACTGATGCTGTTGCCATACTGCTGCCCAATCCTATAAAATGTTAAGTCTTGCTCTGTTGAAGCACCTCTTGAAACAAATCTAGAGGTCTTTAAACATTTTTGTCACTGGCGTTAGTTGAACATCTATTGTTGTCAATGTTTTATTAATATCAGTACAGGCTGGCTGAGGGTATGTCAACACTGCCTAATTCCAAGTAGCCAGAAGATATCAAAGGTATCTATAAACAAACTATTTGCTAATAAATCAGTTCTAGCTTTGGAGCACTATTTTTTCTGTGGGCAACATGACATTGTTTCTGACTTGTGCCTGTCGCAGTTTGAAAAAGGGGGGCTGTTTCCCACCGAAAGGGATGCGACAAAATAGTGTGTCGGCTGGAAAAGCAAAACCAGCCAAA
>NW_010416207.1:0-333 GCF_000710305.1 Buceros rhinoceros silvestris | reverse complement strand
AACCACACACAAAAACTTTTGATGCTTGTTAACGGCTTGTCAACACATTAACGAGCTCATTAAGGCTTTAGTCGGGCAAAGGAAATGATAACACACAGACTACATATATGAGAGATAGAAACAGAAAAAAGGTTTAATAGTAAGATGCCCCCGAAGTAAAATCATTTTCGAAGTTAAACCAGACTAGAAAAGGGAGAGAAAGAGATAAAGGGAGAATAGATAAAAGTATACAGTTACATATAAAATCTCCTGATTGAAACGATCCCCACTTACAAACAAACTCCCCCCGACAATGGCTCGCCATGCCAGTGAGGCGGGAGGGGGAAGGAAAAG
>NW_010416206.1:0-20540 GCF_000710305.1 Buceros rhinoceros silvestris | reverse complement strand
GTCGGGCCCGCCGCGGGGGAATCTAAGCCCAAAGGCGGTAAGAGCCGGGACGGGGGTAGCGGAGCCGGAGGAGTGGGCCCGGGCGCTGTGGGCGCAGGGGCAGCCGGGGGTGGTGTCTGGCCGCGGAGCGGGAGTCCCGGGGGTTTCAGGCCCTGAGCGATGGCTCCTCCGCCGACTCTCTCTCGTTGGTGGGTCTGAAGCGGTGGGAGGGAGACACGGGTAACCGGGAGCGACTGAGCAGCGTGGGGCTGCGGGGGCCAACGGCCTCGTGCCAGGTTGGGTTTGGGGTGAAGCCGAACTTCTTCGTGTTGGGTTCTCTCTCAGCTGGGTTTTGGAAGGCTTCGCTTCAGATCGCTGCTTGTTTTTCCTTTCTTTTTCCTTCCTCTTCCGGCTCTGTTCACTATTTAGTGAGCTGCAGTTCCTACTCTCTTCTTCGTTTAAGGATTAATGCTTTATCTCCATTAGCATTAGACTAATCGGCTTGAGAGCCAAAGCTCTGGTTTTATAGTAAGAACATACCCTTGTCAGTGCCTGTTAAGAGAACTCTTAACTTTCAGGAGGTCTTGTATCGATATACAGCATGCCCCTTACCAGCGGAATCTCAGTAACCTACTTTGGAGGAGCTCAGGGTTAGTTACATCTTGTTTGCTCATCAGCTGGTTTTGCTGACATAACAGTTTGTGAGGAGCCATTATGGTTCCTGTCACCTGTCTTGCCAAAGTAAGACCTAACCTGCCTCCAGTTCCCTAAACTTTCTTGGGAGCAGAGTGTTCCTGGTGCCCTTGCATTTTTTTTCTGAAACCTAGAAATGGGGCAGTAGTGTATAAAATTAGTGGCTTTAGTCCTGGAAGTACATGTGAGAGTGTCAACAGGTTGCTACACCACCATCGCTGTGCTAATTTCCTTCCTCCTCAGTGGGTTTGTTTCAGCTGTATTACTTCAGGTCTTTGAGAAAGCAGCAGTGTATTGGGTTAACACAATGAGTGTCTTCAAGGTGTTGACTCCTTTTTGGACTTTCTAAGTGCACTCAGATCCCAGTAACCAGGTATTACCAGCTATTCGTGTGTCTTAGCTGATATTCCACAAGAGAGACTGGAGTGAGTGACATGGGACGTGGCTCACCCACAGCTCCCCGAGTTTTCATGTCACTGTGATTATAGTTAAGTTTTAACTTCAAATTCAAATATGTGAAAGTCTCTTTAGGAAGAACTTTTTAGACAGTCATTTCAGGAAGAACTCCTAACTGATTTGCAAAGGGTTTTTGCATCAGCAGCAGGATTTGTTGTGAGAGTCCTATTATCCCTAGCTCCTGTTGTTGTTTTTCAGGCCCTTATTTAATGCTAGACAAACAGCCACAGGACCAACATACAGAATGCAGCTGTGTTAAGTTGTGGCTGTGTTTTGGTAGCAGTTGCACAGAAGACACTGGTGTGTCACCATACAGGAATTTTTTTCTGGAGTTCCTTATCATTCTACATGTAGCTTATGTGGTCCACCCAAATTGCTCACCTTTTATTGCATAAGTGACTTCTGCACCGATGGTCACTGGGTTTGAGTCTAGTCAAGCTCTTGCCATTTAGATGCTTTTCAGAGTTACTCGCTGTGATCCAGCAGAAGAAATGAGGTGGATGTTTGTAAAACTTTGCAGTAGCTTCTCCGGTTTGACTTGCAGCACAGCTCGAAGTAGGCTAAGTAGAATACTGTAAGCTCTTGTACTTGTGGAATTTGGATTCCACCTATTTTTCAAACTTGTCCTGAGAAAATTAAACTCATAAATTTCCAGCAGAAAAGTCTCTCTGGATTACATTAGTGCACGAACAGGAGTCACATTCCATTAAGATGGAATAAAGTAGCTAAGGAAAATAGGCAGTTGGGTTTCTTTGCAGTCCTCGAGACCTGATGAACATGAGTTCTCAGAAACATTCCTGGGCCTTATTATTACACGGTGAGCCTGGTTAGCTGGGGTGCGTGACTGCTCAGTCACCTCTTGCTCACTGGGATGTTTGCCTTAGCAGCAGCAATAGCTTCAGTCGTGTTTTCATGAAATCACCCTGTGGCTTAAGTGTGATCCACCACCCCAACCGCTTATGAAATATGATTGGCTTCAGTGCGGCTCAGCCGCAACAAGAGGCAAACAAAGATGGAAGGAAACTGCAGTCCTCACCCCGGTAGCAAACCAGTCCTGCAACTCCAGGGCTGAAGTGGTCGCTTAGAGCTGCTTTTAGTCCTGTGAACTTGATCTCCTCTGTCTGGACCTTTGGAGATAGAAGCTCTTGAAGAGGACATGGCATGAAGCAGTAGAAACCACAGATGTCAGGGCTTGCTTCAAAAGGCAAGAACGGCTTTGCTGCTGGTTTTATAAAATTACAGACAGTATTTTTTGTAAATCTGCTCTGTTGGAGTGTGGATGGGTAGATATATTTATTATAGGTTAGATCTTGTGAGAACAGCAAAAGGACTGAGGACCTGAGTAAAGAGTAAATACCTCACCAGCATTATTGCTGTTGCTATTGCTAATTTGCCAAGAAGAGAAGAAAGAAACTCCCAAATCCACACCTATGCTACCTCAACCAGGAATCTAACAAGAAAGGATGGCTGTGAGAATCTTCCACTTTCCTCCCTGCATGCGTGCAGATTGCCCTGTCCTGCCTCGCTCTTCAGGGGAATGCAAGGCGGGATGAGACAAAGCAGAGAGCTCCATGACAAGTGACACGCTGGAAAGGACCAGCATTGCTTAGCTTTGGGGTGGAGGAGGGATGTCCCGGTTTACAAATGCATAGCCCAAACCTTTGTTTTTCTGTTGACTAATTTCATTACTACTCTGATGGACCAGGGTAGTCATTTGAGGGAACTCGGAATCACTAAAATCAGGTTTGAAGCACGTTAGACTGTTGTAAGGTCCTTCCTAAAAAAAGGCACAGGTGGAGAGGAATTTCCTATAAAGTCTGAGAGTCATTATGACTCCCAAAGGCTCTAGGAGTTGGTCTGAAAGGATTTATAGTATGACTGGAATGTGTGTAAACCAGACGAATGACAAATTTGATGGCAACTAACAATTAAAACTAATAAGCGGTAGGAAGTTCTTCTGTCAGCTGCAGGTACAAGCTGTTCCTGGACTTCGTAGAGACAGTAGACTGAGCTTATGCTCTTGAATTGTTTCTTTTCCCCACTTGGTGATTGCAAAGAAACTGCAAAGTTGCTATAGACATATAGGCATGTGCCCCTCTAGCGCGTCCGCTGAAACTGCAGATTTGAGAGGTGGTTGAGCTCTCAAGCAACAAGCTCTGCTCCTGAACTACTGGAGTAATTATCCAAACATCCTGAAATTGACTTAATTTTTCACCAGAGACTCAGTGGCATTGATTATAGCCTCTTCCCTAAAAACACTCTCAAAAAAGGTTTATCTAAATAATCATTCAGCCAGACCTGGTCACACCCTCAGTACTTGGCAGCTTCTGGAGTGTTTTTTTCCTGATAATGCTCAACCCACATCTTTTTAGCCTGACGTGTGTTACAGCACTGCAAGCTATGCAAGCCTGTGTTTGAGTTACACACCTGTGGTTCCAACGGAGCTGGTTTAATTCTGAGTTAAAGGGTCAGTCTTTTCAATAGCGGAGTGAATGACTGGTTCCAGCAACAGTTTGTCTGTAAAATGTCCCTGTCACTTCATGTGAAAGTAATGACAGTGTCCTTTTACTTCTATAGCTGTATTTGCAGGCAAAGACTAAAGTCTGCCGTGTGCAAGAAACAGCAGAGCACTACAAACTGTCAAGCCACTTTTATTACTTATTCTTAAGTAGTCAAATCCTTGGTAAAGTACAATAACACACGGATCTTCCTATCCACTGCCCCCCTCTTTGGGGGTGCAGGGGGCAGAGAAAACAAAAAATAACAAGAAAGGGATATTTGTGTGAATGATCCCATTCCAGCTGTTTTAAATGCTTGGGTAGATTGGAGGTGGTGTCAGGGAAGGGGAAAACTGGAGGCATTGCTAATGAAAACTGTCCATATGAGAAACCCGATCTCGAATCACAGCAGCATGTTTGCTTACCACATAAGATTTATATGAAGGCGGGGGGAGGACTACAGAGTGGGAAAAGGGAAATTAATAGGATCTGCTGTTTGCGAAACGCTTACTGAGTATCCAAAGTGATCTTGCGGCTGGCTGGTGTGGATAGACATCTCACTGGGCCTGTGGAGTTTTACTATGTTGGAGTGTGCCAACATAACTCTTCTACAGATAAAACTAGGGCAGTGGGTGGAAATGGTAGGTTAAGTGACAGGGAAGGAGTCTGAGTGTCCTTGGGGCAACTCTGGTCTTGTGTTAGGACTGCTAGAAATACCTTAACAGTATTAATTTTATGTTCTAGCAATCTAATGAAGCAGCTGTTTAGACACAGGAGACTCCTTTCAAGAGCCTGACTGGTATTTTCCTGCTCTTGTGAGCTTTGTTTTGCAGTATTTTGCTTCGTGCTTTCACCGCTGTGTCCTGCAGTAGGGTCGGCGGTGTGCTCACAGTGCACTTTCGAGCAAACAGCTCTTGTTGCATAGGTTGGTGGACTTAGTACTTAGTTGCTAGGTATGTGCCCTGCAAGGCCAAAGCATTGGGTTTGGGCTTCGAGATCAATAAGAGTTTGTTTGCCTCGTGAAAGAAAAGGGTATTTTAAAAACCGAATTAGATCTGTTGAGGACTTTTAATCATTGGGAGTGGAACTGAGTGAAAGCAAGGAATGGGTTCTTGCAAAGTAGGAAACCTCAGGACAAATGCAGGCAGCAGTGCATTTATATGAGGGAACAATACATGATAAATTCTGTGTTTTCAGAAAATAGAATGAAAAAATGAACTAGTTGTTGTTGATTTTTGTAATGGAGCATGAAGATGTGGTGTTGGTCATTATCACTTAATGTACCAGGACGCATGCTAACATCTGGTGTTGGCAATTATATCTAGATAAAGCAAATGCAACCATTCTAATAAAAGGTAAAGCACCGCAAATACATCCTCCTTCTATGCTCTTTGACCAGTTCTTTGGGCAGTGTTGGAATTAAGTGGTTTGAGTTTCTGGGGAGAGGGGGTCGATGTCCTGATAAACGCCAGCTTTTTAACATGTGGACGACTCTTGAGACTGCCCATCTGATTCTTGATTTTTTTTCTTTCAGATGGAAAGAATGCGAGTGGATCCAAACAGCGTTGTTATCGTAAAAGAGAAACTTCATACTCAAAAAATGAGAACTTTTCCAGTCAGTCCCGTCGCTCCTATTCACAGAAAAGCAAAGCTTTTAACAAGATGCCCCCTCAAAGGGGAGGTAGTGGCGGAAGTGGCAAACTTTTTAGCTCTTCTAATGGTGGAAGACGAGATGAGGTGAGAATTGTAATGCCGTGCCTCCAAGGCCTTCTTTCTTGGGACGAGAGGATCACTCTGACCTGCCTAGATAGGTCTCTCTGTTCAGCTCCTGGGCTGTGAAGGCAAGGAGCGATAAGAGGTGCTAACATCGTTGAGATGCCAGAGTGAGAGTGAGCAGAACAACTTGGCAACCACAGAAGAGGAGTGCTGTCTGCTCTGAGAGACTGGCAAAAAAAAATACTGTCTGAGGAACGGGTACCTAGACAGGGCCTGAACGTGTCTCATGAACCAGAGGTCCTTCATGAATGTAGCTAGCGACACAGTTTCTAGCTTTTAAGTCTGAGGCGATCGTGTCTAACTGCTTCAGTGTACAAATTTGCACGTGATAGTGGTATTGGGAAAGTAATTGTATCAGCCTTGGTGACATCAAAATGGAGTAAAACCAAACTGAGGCTTTTATGCTGATGTGGGTCTAAATACTGTAGACTGTTCATGGGTTTTCATTAATATTCTGATTTTTCAGTTGTAGTGGATGAGCAACACTGCTTACCTAAATTGTTTACTCTGTCAAAACTCACTTGTTGTCTCTGAATTCTCACGCTTTGCTTCATTATATGAAAACTAAGCAAAACAAGTACAACCTGTGCAAATAGGAATCAGGCTGTATTAGTGGCTGTCTGAAAGAATATTGCCAGGGTTTGGACAACTTTTGTCTGTTACTAACCTGGACTGCTAGATTTTGCCAGCTTTTACTTGTCCTTCTGTGGTTTTTTTTACGCTCGCCTCCTTTTGATCGGTGTGGGATAAGCCCGCTCAGTTCTAACTTTCAGGATCTCATGCAGTTGTAATGCTGATTTAGAGAACCGGAATGGGAGAAGGTGAGTGAGTGCATGCTGCCTATTGTGTATGTAATCACTGCTGGGGTCCGAGGATCACCTTGTACTGATGCTTTTGCAGTAAATTTTAGCAAGTTCTAACAAATGCTGTTGTCTCTTAGGTAGCAGAGGCTCAGCGGGCAGAGTTCAGCCCTGCCCAATTCTCTGGTCCCAAGAAGATTAATTTGAACCATTTACTGAACTTCACTTTTGAACCCCGTGGCCAAGCAGGCCATTTTGATGGGAATGGACATGGCAACTGGGGGAAAAGGAACAAGTGGGGACATAAGCCATTCAACAAGGAGCTCTTCCTACAGGCCAAGTGAGTGGAAGATCAGCAGGGCTCTTAGACTTCTACAGAGACAGAGCTGTGAGGGATGATCAGCCACAGAATTGTCTTTGACCTTGACTACTTGTATTTTGTTTTCCAGTGTGAAGTTATCTCTCTGTAGTGTTTTTAGTGGTAACAACTATGCTTAAAAAGGGATAAAAATATATCAGGTTGTATTCTGTACCTATTTACAAGGTGTCCGGTGGAGTTAGTCATTTAGATGCAAAGCAGTTGGTCTTCTGCTCTAATCTTCTAGCATTATTTGTGGAATTCAACACTCCATTTGTGAAGACTGATGTAGCTCCCTTACAGAAGATAATTGTTTTTTCCAAAGAATAATATGTTGAGATGGTGGGGGTAGGAGTTGTTGGATCAAAGCTAAATCTGAATTTATAAGTCCCATAAGCAATTACTCATGTGGGTCTTGGTTTTTAAACTCCCTGTACCTGATCATGTTAAAGACAAAAACTATTTTCAGCCTTTTCAGCGTCTGATTTTTCCCTGTTGTTTTGTGGCTTATTGTAGTGAGGTCTGTTTGCAGGAGCCCCAGTAGTTCAAAATCTGGTGAGCATATTTTTTCCATTTGTGGATTCCTTGTTTTTTTAATAGCTCCCCGATGGAGCTGGCTGTTTCTTACGAGCTTCTGGAAAACCACTCTGCCTGGCTCTTTCTGTAGTTACTACATGACACTGTGTCTAACTGAAACTAGACACACCTGTATTCTGGAAATCTCTTTGTGAATTAAACTCTTTCAGATTTTGCTGGTAGGAGTTACTGGCTGCGTCCAGCAGTTTTCTGCGGGGCGAGGAAGAAGCTCACAGAATCCTATAGGATAGTTCTCAAAAGAATTTTTAGAAACAACTGAGTGGATCATCTGTCTCTTTGCCTTTCCCCAGCTGCCAGTTTGTTGTCTCTGAAGAACAGGACTACACAGTCCACTTTGCTGATCCAGATACCTTGGTCAACTGGGACTTTGTGGAGCAAGTGGTCAGTTGTGATGGGCTAGATTTTTTTTTTTTTTTTCCTTCTTAAGCAGTTCAACCTGTCTTTAACTGCCTCTTTATCTCTGTGATGTTACGTAAAACTCAGCTGTTTTTGCTTGAGTCCTCTTCTGTCACTCCCACAATACTGGGAAAGATCTGTCATGGAATATATTATGAAATACTTTCATGACAGGAAAAGAGAAGTGCTAAAATCTATTAGGAAAATTAGCAGCTTCTTCTTGCTTTCGCAGATGGGAGCTCATCAAAAATAGTATCTGACATTCTGTAGACAGAGTCCTTGTGATTGAGATATTAACAGAAAACTTGGGCATGAGTCCATGGAAGAGGACTAGAGTGAGAATTTTGAAGAATTATTCTGTGCATAGGTGGCCCATCTTGCCTATCAACAAAATGGAAAATCTCTTGAGAGTTATGGTCAGAACTTTGGGTTGCCTCAAGCAGAAACTTACTGTCTGCCAAGACTAGTCTAGGTGTATGGTGTACCTGAAAAGGAGCTAGGCTTGCTATTACCTGATGCTTCAAGAGAGCTGAAAAATGTAGGTACTTGCTCAGCAGTTTTGTGTCTGCAACGTACAGATGCTCAGAAACTGTCTGACTAAAGTAACATGTTCATGGAAGTAGGTAAGTTCAGTCTCACAGTTAAGCAGGGCTGCACAAGTCTGCTTGTGTAGTTGAGGTGACAGCTCATTTGCTCTCTTCTCCGTGTCTGAATTCAGATGACGAAGATGCTTCTAACTCTTAGAGATGATGAGTACATGAGGGGAAACATGAGAAGAGTCACTTTTTAAAATGTCATTAGAGTAGCAGTACCAGATGGGTGGCTTTGAGTGTTATTCCGCGTGTGGTCTGAAGGTGTTACTTGGTTTGCAGTGTACTTAATTTCTTGGTAAATTAAGGAGAGCCTAAAGAGCTGGAATGTTAGTATGTTAGAGTAGATCTTATAGGTGGCTTATTCTGTGGCACAGGAGATGATTTCCAAGCCTAAAACTTGTACTATTCTTCTCGTGTGCCATTTCAGCGAATCTGTAGCCATGAAGTGCCCTCTTGCCCGATATGTCTGTACCCACCAACCGCAGCGAAGATCACCCGCTGTGGGCATATCTTTTGTTGGGCATGTATCCTTCACTATCTCTCCTTGAGTGAAAAGACCTGGAGTAAATGTCCTATTTGTTACGGCTCTGTTCACAAGAAGGATCTCAAGAGGTGAGATTTGATATTTATTAAATGATGTATTTTTGTGAAATGTTACTTTTATGCTACTAACCTCCTCCTTACATTGCAGTGTTGTTTCTATGGAAACACGTCAGTATGCAATTGGTGATGTCATCACAATGCAACTTATGAGAAGGGAAAAAGGTGTTCTGATAGCACTGCCCAAATCTCAGTGGATGAATGTGGTGCAGCCTGTTTACATCGGAGGTGAGTGTACCTGGGTACTAGTGCTTGCCATCCTGCTTCCGATTGTGAGTAGGGCTCGTGCAGAGAGGATTTACCGTGGCAATGCCAGGCTGCCACCTTAAAATAAACCAGACGGCAGAACATGTGTTTTAGCAGCTGAACACCTTAATCACCACGTATTAATAATAAGCTTTCTACCACTTAGGTTTTTGTAAGGCTTTAGCTTGCGTGCTGTTTCCCTTCAAGTTACTGCACTGCAGACTCCTGCCTTCTCAGTCGCTGGTATTGGTTTGTGGTTTGTGTCGTACAGTCATTGGTGCGACTCTGGCTGCTTTTGGTGGCTCTTCAGGGTTCTTAACTTTTTTCCTTCTGGCTCCTTATTATACAGCTTAGCAAAAAAACCTGTCTGTGTGTCTAGACTATTTTGAGGCTGTAATCTTCAACAAGGTTTTCACCACCTTCACTTACCAACTAAAACCTGTGATATGGGAAAATAATGAAAATTATTGCAAACCTATTCCAAACATCTGTTGCCTGACTTCTTTGGTTTTCTCCCATCAAGAAATGTGACTAACACATCATCATCTTATGTTAGTATCACAAAAATTTTGTGACTAAAGAAATAATTCTGCTTGACATTGCTGTTTTGTGGGCTGTCTTGGCTCAGTTCATCTTGCAGTCACACTTACGAAGGGCTGTGTGCATTTAAGTGCTCTGTAGAAAGCCAAGTCTCCTAACACGTGATGGGTATCCAGCATGCAGGGTATGCAGCAAGCAGAGTGTGTGCTTGCATGTTTCTCAGTATTTGAAAGTACAGGACTTTAAATCCTTTAATAAAACAAACAAAAGAACAAATATGGGATTGGAGATTATTCTGAACCCAGGAAATTCAGCATTAACTTGGTGTTCCGTAGGCAAGGTTGGACCTTTTGGGTAACAGTGAATGCGGGGACTGTACTAGTATGCTGGCTGTGGTGTCTGCGAAGGTTGTAGTTAGGATAAACTCTAGTAACAAAGATGACTACTTTTTGCTAAACCTGCAATTCTTCAGCTTGCTACTCCTGCTGTGCTGCTTGTAGAAACCTTGTAATAATGTTGTGTACATGTTTTAATACGTGTGGGCTTATGAACTAGTCTGAGTCAAAACAGAGGTGATTTTTGTAGAACTTTCTAGTTGCAGTATTTTTGAGTATATAGAGAAGAGGAGAGAGCTGCAGACTGCATCATATCAGGAAGTTTTGACTACCCAAAGCTTCTCAAAGGTGATGCTTCCACAGCATAGAAGTGTTTGTTTGTGGGGTTTTTTTTTGATGTGTATCTGCCACTTCTGAGTGGTGAAGTGGCAGATAAACTGCTGTGTAGGGGAGATGTGGGTAGCAGAGCAGGTATGTGGCACCAGTTTGTGTCATCAATGATATAATGGTAATATGCAGGGTCTGTATCAAAGTCTTGCTAAGTATCATCTGCCCTGGGGTGGATTAACTCACAGAATTGAGCAGTAACAAAACTTTAAAAGAAACGGCAGTCCAAACTGGTGCCTCTACATGTGGTTATTAATGAGTTGGTGCTCTTTCTTGTCAGATGACCAGCACAGTCAGTACTCGAAGCTGCTTCTGGCATCCAGGGAGCAGGTCTTGCAGCTGGTGATTCTAGAGGAGAAAGCGGCGTTACTAAAACAGTATGAGGAAGAGAAACACACCCCAGAGGCTTGCTTTATTGAGGCGGCTATCCAGGAACTGAAGGTGAGAACCTCTTTGGAGGCTTTTAGTGTAACTTTTCTTTTAAGAGTATGCTGAGTGTTGAGCATCTGTGTTCTGCTGTGTAAGTGCTTGTGTGTGATAACTCCACGATGTATGTGCTAGCAAGGAGGTGATGTTTGCTGCTAGAATGGCATTATACATACTGGAGGAGACTGTGGCCTTTGGACCCAGCTATCTGATGCGATGTTCAAGGTAACAGAATGCTTTTTACTGAATGGTGTTTCTTCTATAAATGTAAAGGAGTTCTGCTTGCAAGGGAAGATATGTTTCCCTTTCAGGCCCAGAATTTTCTGGGATAACTACAGGGCAGGTATGAGCAAACCTGTAGGATATGCCTTTCCAAAGCCTTCAGGCGTCCTACAGTCTTTCCAGTAACAAGGAGAGGACCTCTCTTCAAGGGTCACTCCTTGTCACAGATGAGATCTGTGAAAACCTGAAATACAGGACAAGGCTAAAAATGACTGGTGATAGTCTGCTGGCTTAAATAGGAAACTGAAACTTGCTTTCTCTTTGGGTCACCTGTAGGAGCGAGAAACAGCACTGTCTGCCGACCAGGATAAAAACAATGGCATCACTGGAATCAGTGCAGCGGTGGAAGAATTGGTCCTAGAAAGCTCCAAAGCTGTGGAGCCTGCAGCTTCCCCAGGGAAAAAGGTGGGTGACAACTCTGCTCTGGCAGATCTTGTTAATGCTTAATTCTGCCGCTTTACGCTGCCTGTGTGGTGAACTGATGCCAAAGATTTTTGCAGAGATGGTTTTTGAAGGAGGTGATGCGGTACTAACTGTATGCTCTCTGCTGTGGTAGTGTGATGTGGAATATCTCTCTGCATTTGATGAGGAGCTTGTGGAGCCTTGCTCTGATCTGGCAAGTTCTTTCTCGCCTCCTGTGGAAGCAGAAGAGGCAGTGCTGGATGAAGAGGAGGTACCTGAAGTGGACACCGTAGGGGAACCTGATATGAACACTATAGAAGAACCAAATCCAGCTGAAACGAGCTGCCAAGAATCTAAAGATACCATTAGCAGTGGGCATCTTAGCAACTCTCCTTTTTACTACTTTTATCAAGGTCAGTGCAATCATATGGGTGGAATCATATGGGGCAGAGGTGCCTCCTTTGCGATCCTTCTTGAGGAAGACATTTGTCACTTCATTAGATGCAGCTAAGCCCTATGAAATAAAAGTCCCACAGAAACACAGAAAGAAGATTTAATTTCATTACTGGAGAATGTACTGAGGTGTAATGAGGTATTGAAAATTAACAGGCAAAGAACAAGTGATGTTATTTTATCTTACAGCGGAGGATGGACAGTGTATGTATCTTCACCCTGTGAACGTTCGATGTCTTGTTCGTGAATACGGCAGCTTGGAGAAGAGCCCAGAGAAGATAACTGCAGCTGTAGTGGAGACAACCGGTTACTCAATGACAGAGGTAGTTACTTCATCTTATTAATTAAGGGCCCTTGTTTTAGCAGGTTGATCATTGTAGCTGACAGATGAGGCTTGTTTCTGTTCAGTAATAAGAAACAACAACTACGAATGGGTGGGCCCCGCTGATCTGTGAAGGGCATCTGTGTCAGGTGCAGTACCTTGGTTTGCTTTGGATAAGTAGGCTGCAGTCTAGCTTTTCTTCCTAGAAGGTAGGAAGCTCTAGGAGTAAGAGAATTGCAAGCTTAAGATTGGTTTGTTGTTAAAGCTGTCTTAAAAGTAAATTCTTTTCCATGTAAGATGGAATCTTGAAACCCTGAACTAGACAGATTATCATCTTAGCCTGAAGAAGTGTTCTGTCTCTGACTTGAAGAAACAGTTGTTTCTGAGCATCAAGGGTAGAGGTGGGATGTTACAAAAATAAAGAGAATGGTAAGAAACTTCAGTGTTTGAGAGAGAGTGGAAGTGCTTAAGGCGCTGAAGTTCTGGAAGGGGGGATGGGTCTTGAATTCCTCTACCTTGTATAAAAGACATCTGTAAGAATTGGCATGCTCAGTAACAGCTGTATGGAATTCCTAATTAATCTTCAAGAAAGGATATGCTCAAGTGAGAATGGATGCAGAGATTCCAGGGAATTGTCTTCAACATTTTCAGTTCCGCAAGGGAAAATACAAAACTTGGCTTGTTTCAGGCTAGCAAAGTGGTGGTCATTGGTCCAGATGATTTAAGTATACAAGGCAGATTCGGTCTAGTGCAAAAATAACTGCATCATGAGACTGGCATTGTAGAAGTTTTTTTTGCAGTGATGCAAGTGAGAAGAGAGGAAACAACAAAGAAATCATAAGCGAGCTGGAGTAACTGCATCCAAATCTGATTATGATGTAGCTGGTGGAGATCTTCGAGCGTTTGGTTCCGACCCAGGGTATCCTGCACGTGTTTGTAGTTTATGAAGTGACTATTGGCTACTGCTGCAATTTTTCCATTTGCTATGATGAATGGTGGGCATTGGGTCTCCATAAGCTATTCATCACTATGGCAGCCTTTAGCCCTTGTTGTGATGATTGATCTGCTTTTTCTTTGTCAGGATATAAGACAGCGTCATCGCTACCTCTGTCACTTGCCTCTCACCTGTGAGTTCAGCATTTGTGAACTGGCTCTGAAGCCACCCATCATTTCTAAGGAGACTTTAGAGTTGTTTTCAGGTGGGTACTCCCTTTCTAGTAGGCGCTGTCCTGTATCCATGAGGGTGAAGGAGGAGTTGTTCTTCTCCCTTAATGGCAGAAAAGAGACCTTACATAGAAGCTTTACTCCTCTTGCACAGTCTGGCTACTAGACAGAACAAGCCCAATCCACTGTTTTATAGACTACAATTATACAAAGAATAAAAGAGCCTGACTGCTTGGAAGAGCATGTGTTGCTTGTAAGCATATTTTGTTGTTAATGTGTTATAACTGAATACATTGTTCTCAAAGCTGGAGGAAACACTGCTAAAATATTGGTGTGTTTTTTCTGATATCCAATGCTGTGCGTTGCTCCTAGATGACCTTGAAAAGAGGAAACGTCTACGGCAGAAGAAAGCTCGTGATGAACGACGACGTGAACGCAGAATTGAGATAGAAGAAAACAAGAAACAGGGAAAATGTAAGTCATGATTGAGCATTAGCAGTGGATTTCCAGACATTTTTAGTGGTGGAGCTGGCTTCTTGAGCTATGGGATGAACTCTAAGGCCTTTAGTTTATAGTGCGTACTTAGAACATGGTTACAAGGTATTAGAAACAATGTCTGTAGAGTGAGAAATATAAGCTGTTTTAGTCAGGCTGTTAAATGATGTTATGCAATTGCTGCATACTTGCACATTTTGGGAGAGACAAGGCATCTGAGGGTGCAGCTATCTCTATGGTGCATATAGCTGTCAGGATTCTTAGGTTTTGTTTCTATAGTAATCACGATATAGAGTGAAAAATGAAGGAGGAAAAAAAAAATGCCTAGGAGCTGCTTCCATACAGCAGCAGGGCTTGTACTGGTCTCTAAAATAGAGGGTGGAAAGAAAATTGTGTTGGCACCTCCTAGACTCCTGAAACAACTTGCATATTGACAGTCCTCCCCCACATTGTGTAGTGCTTTAATTTAAAACCTCTTTCTAGATCCAGAGGTCCATATTGCTTTAGAGAATCTGCAGCAGTTTCCTGCTTTTACCTCTTGTCCTGGAGAAACTACCAGCATTGATCATCAGAGCTTCTGTCTGTCTCCTCTTGGCAGAAGCCCTGTGTTTCAGACAGGTGAGCATCTGGAAAAACACATCACATCCAGACCTTGACCGTTCATTTGGGATCTACTGCAAAACTTCCTTATCACTGATCCAGAGACTTCTTCTTTCTTAGATTTCCTGTATGTGAGATCAGAGACAAAAGACTGACACTGCTAAGAAACATTCTGGTCCTTTGTCTGCTTTTTGCTACCTTTACTTCAGTGATGAGATCTGCACTGTAGTTACCCCTTCTTTTAAATCTTTGCTGAGGCAGAAAAAAGAAAAGAAAATCCCCACAAAAGGGAAGTGAAGAGCGTATGCCATGAAAACACTACTGGCATTTTTTCTTTCTACCCTCTCTGTCTTCCCCACCATGTTATATTAAAATAAAGCATAGTTGACGAGCGCTCAGGTTGTTGTCCAGTGATGCTTTATGAAATGTTTTATCTTGTGGTTTATAATACTAAATAGAAACAATTCTTAAATATTTTGCTCAAAAAGCAACCAAACAAAAACCCACAACCCTCCAAAAGAAAACCCCATCAAAACAAACCCCACAACACCCCAAAATAAGCAAACAAAACCCCCAAAACAAAACCACAAAAAAAAAAAAGCCCACCAAATTTAACCTTTTTTCTAAGGGATGTTTAAGACTGAGGAGATTTGAGAGGTCCCACTGTGTGACTGATGGATGGAACTGATGAGATGAAAATGGTTACTTACATAAAAGAATAAAATTTTATTTCTGTTTCATCCTGATAAGCAGCATAGTGAGTCTCTTTGCCGAACGCAACTGGCTTTAATTGTCTGCTGCTTCCTCTGTAGAGTCTATTCCAGCTCCACCATCAGCTGCTGCCAGCCAGGTCAGCCCGTTGCTCTGTGGGAGTTTAGAAGAGTCTCCCTTCCCTTCCTTTGCCCAGGTAAGCAATGAAGCAGAGTAAATCTTGTCTGAATTACTTGTGTCTTAGTTTGGGATTAGCCTGAGAACACGGTTGCTTCCCCCATAAACCCAATGTGGGATAAATATTATGGAAATAACATGGGGTTTGAGTGCTTGAAGAGTTTCCTAGATTTTCTTGCCACTTAGGGGATATGCAGTACTGTTCTAGTACAGGGGATTTAATCATATCTATCTAATGATTTTTTTAATAGATGTTGAGAGTTGGAAAGGCAAAACCAGAAACATGGCCCAAACCTGCTGCAAAGACAAGAGGTAAGAAAATTTGGTATTGCTACTTCAGGTTCTTTATCGTGTATCTAAATCTAAGAAATCTTGTTAGCTTCACAAGAAACATCTGGAGTATGGAGGGACATTTGTACTGCGAAAGTTGTGTGCCAAACTTCTGCCTCTCAAGGCCCATTCCCTCTTTCAGATGAGAACGCTCTGGCACTCCCTGTGCCAGTGGATAGCGATGGAGAAAGTGACAGCTCTGACCGCATACCTGTGCCCAGCTTCCAGAATTCCTTCAGCCAAGCTATCGAGGCAGCCCTCCTGAAACTGGACAAACCCTCCACAGCTGATCATTTGTCAGGTAAAAGGCAGGGGGCAAGGCGTGAAAAGTTTTCCCCTTCTTCCTCTGGGAGAAGTGAGAGCAGCAATTTTGAGGACCAAAAATTGGCTGCGGAACAGTTCTGAAAATTGTCAGGCTGTGGATTCTGAACAGCTTGACTAGGGCTTCTGTTAGCATAAAGCAGCTCTCTTAGAGGGAGCTGAGAAGGTCTACAACTACCAAAGAATCCTGCTAGTGCAAAGATGGCTTTTGGTAATCATGTTTCTACTGAAACTTAATAGAAGCTTTATCTCAAGGAAGTTGAGGTTATGCACTTTCAGACTCAACATACCGTAGCTGCTCGACTACCACCTCAGTTTGATCAAAATGTCAAGGTAACTGCTAGATGAAATTTCAAATTTCAAATTGGGGAGTCTGAAACAAACGGAGAGGGACTGATGTCTGACTGACATGCTGACTGGTAAAACTAATTTATAATGCTCAGTACTGATGCTTAGCTCTGGCTTGTTTGGAGACTGCACTGAATGATGGGGAGAGTTGGATGGGGGGGGCCTGGGAGCTTCAGTGAAATTGAGTATCGGCTCCAGCTGTAGTGTTTTGGGGACGTGGGTGAATGTGATGTTTGTCTGAATTGCTTACAGTCCTAGGATCTGCTGGTGCAACAGCAACTTTAGAAACAGGCATGTTGACAGGTGGGTGTTAGGTGATGGAGTCTCCCTTCATTTGTCTGCAGTAATTTTTTTTTTTAGACTAAACAACCTGGTGCTCAGTGAGTTAATAGGAAGCATCACAGACCTGCAGAAGGCATTTAGGCTAGGGAAGACATTTATCATTTCTGTGTGATGTTCCTCTTCCATGAGAAGAATGACAGTGTCCTTTTAATTCTTCACAGAGGAAAAGGGAGGCAAGAAAAGAAAGAAACAGAAGCAGAAGCTATTGTTCAGCACCTCTGTTGTTCACACAAAGTGATTCTGCTATTCAAGAGAAGTCTCCTCTCCTGGTTTTCTTTTCATTTTGCTTTGTTTTGCTGCTATAGTTTAAGTATTTAAATTTGAACAGACTAAACTTGTGTTTCCAGGGCTTCTATGGGGTTCAGGAGGAAACCGTGACAGTGTATGTCAAAGTAAGATTCGATTTCAACTGCTTCATCAGTTTTTATACTGAAGCAGTTTTGAATGAAACAACCCAGAGGCAAATTGGCCAAGGCTTCTACTCTGTGCCAGCTCGGTTCTTTTGGCCTAATAGGCGGTATAGAAGTCGTGAGAGCTGTGTGGCCCTGCCAGAATACTGCAGTATTACCGAAGAGGCGAGCCAGAGAGCCTTTATTCCCCTTGAAGTGTTCGTGGGCAGAAGCCCATCGGAACTGTGGCAGTAGTGCTGTTTCAGTGAAGCTGTCAAACCACTCTCTTGGGAAACTGGTTTCCGCTGTACTAGAAATGGGCAAAAGAGCTTCCTGGCTTTAGAGTGTTAGCTGCTATATCTTTTCGAAAGAGCAAGACCTCCTCCTGTTCTCCCGGCTTGGAAAGATTTAAAGTTGAGGTTGAGTGCAAAGGGGAACTTGGCTCCTCGGTTTTGAAGTGACTCTTGATGAATTTGTGTATTTCAAAATGCGTACAGGCATTAGTGGTAGAAGGAACCTCCTGGCTTCTCTCAGTTGTTCAATTCTGTTTTAATGTGGGTGAGTGAGGCTGCTAATTTTGAATTTTTTTTTTTGCCATTGGCTATACATTCTTTGTAACCTGATCATCTAGAATAAACACTCCACCCTAGGGCTCTTGGTAACCACCTGAATGATGTTTTGACACTGGCTGCTCTTGAATTGGAAGAACAACTGATAGCTGGAGTCTGCAGACAACTTTTATCCCCCAGCATGCAACTGGGGTCTCTTGTACTGGGATAAAGGCCTGTCTGTATCCACTTGGTTCTGGGATGTAAGTTGATCTGCACTAAGCACCTCAGGCTATAAACGTGCCTCTTCTGGACCCCTCCCCACTCGTTCCTTGGGTGGTCACATTCTTGTGCACTGCTTGCATTTTGATTTGAGCTAATGAGTTAAGTGGTGTGGGTTTTGTTGAATAAAATGAACTATAGGTGTAATGTACCAGTCAAGGCCAACAGTTGCAATAAATCATATGCACATGCACTTAGTACTGCACGCTTCCTGAGCTGTAACTGCACTGCTGCATCAGCGTGGAGCACAGGAATGCTTAGTGTCACAGGTTCAACTCTGAATTTGCACCAGAGAGCTGGTGTAAAGTACCGCCTAACTTAGAACATGAGATGGACAGTGTCTTCTCTTCAGCCCCACTCACACCAGTGGTCTGCCTGTGTTTCCGCAGGCTTTGCAAAATTGGTGTGCTCTGACACTGACCGGTCTCAGCAAGGGAGCCGTGTGTTTGAGACCCCCGAGCTGGTATTCAAATGCCACTGGTAAAGTCTTTGGTTGGGCCTGTTTAAAAGGTTTGACAAAACACTGGTGATGATTTCAAAGCAGTAGGCTCTGCCCTGTACCAGTGCTTCCTCAAGGCACTTAAGCATGTGTGTGTGGGAAGCAAGTCCAAAGAGTATGATACTTCACAAAGCTCTGTATGTGGCTCTAAACCAGAAGGAAGGGGGAGGTAAAGAATGCTTCATCTGCTGGAGGAGGATGGAGGAAACACCTGCAAAACACTCTCTGAATGCAGCTGGACTTCATGCTTGGTTACAATTAACTACACTGGATGGAAAGACATCACGGCTTGTTAAGAGAATGCAAAGCAACTAAGACAAGATGCCTGAAAGTGGGAACACACTGTGCACATGGGAAAATTATTTGGTGAGGGCAGAGAAAGCAATTAAATAAGAAAGATTCAAGAATGCAGTTAACTGTGTCCACAGAACTATTGTTTCCTGTTTGTAATAGTTTTAAGCCATGGAACAGGAGTTAATGTCTAACCAGTATCTGTTGTGTTCTATTATCTCTACACATTTATAGACAACTTTTCTTTGCATTGGGAAGAGAGACAGAATAGCTGGAGCTGGTGTAACTCGCCTCCACATCTCGCAGGCAGTAGAAGGAGGGCAGTGATCCAGGCAGGGAGGACTGTCCCTGCTGCAAGGGCAGAGTCCAGGGACAATGTCTTCAAGTTGTATCTTGTTTTCCTGTGGATTCAAGAGGTAACACCAGCAATGCCACTTTCCTGTAACTGATTGGTTTAAACTTAATAAATATCTAAGCAGTACTTGTACCTATGAGTTTTCTAATGGGTTGGGTGGAGTTGAGCAGCTTTGCTGCTGCGCACACAGCTGGTGCTTTTAATAGCTCCTGATAACAAGTGCACTTAAAGATAAGGTAAAAAGCCAGTATGATGTTGATTTTTGTTTTTTTTCTGAAATGAAGCAGAGTAACTACATTCCTTGTTCAGGTCAACTGCCTAAAGCTCACTTCTACCTCAGCATGAAGATGACATTGAGCTGCTACACTCAGGAGCACAGGTGGCTTTGACTCCTGGAGTGAAACAGGCATGTAACATACTTAAGTGAAACCACGTCTTTATGTATTAAATTTATTTAAGAACACTTGGAATAAGAGAACAATTCTAAATTTAAACAGATGCTTTTTCTGTCCCCTGCTTTGCTTGATGCTGAAGATAACTGGTACCATCTTGATTACACAAGTACAGGACAGAGGTGAACAGTAACAACATTCAGTCTGTCTCTGTGCTGCCATCATCTTCTTCATCTCCACTTTGAGACTGCTCTTCTGTAAGGGAACAGCTCAGCAAGGACTTCTGTATACACCGTCTTTCCTCTGCAGTAAAGAGCAACAGAGGGTCATTACTTGATCTCTTCACGTACACTGAACTATCCTCAGCTCCTAAAGAAAGGAACATTTCTCAGCTCAAGAATTCAGAAGCAGCCCAGCATATACTACAAAACCCCCAGGAATTGAGGCTGTGTTTTAGAAAAGCAGCTGGAGGAACTCACCTTCATCTGTACAGTTTTGCAACATCATCAGCAGCTGTCGTCTATTATACTGAATTAGAAATTTCTGACATGTTCTTATTGTACCTGCAGGAGTCACAAGAACAATACGTAACAATCTACAAAACCAAGTGTTTCAGAGCTGCTAGTGTATTTTCTGAAGATCATTATATCAAGTGATAAAAGCCCCTGGCACCAACTTAATGTGAGTGCTAAGAAGCACTGATTTAATTACCACACTGTTGAGAGTACATGGGGGAATCATTTCTAACGTAGTGCCCATTATTTGCCAATTTTGAGGATATGGACAATAATATACTTTGAAAATGTATTTTAAAAAGAAAATAATGTAATACAGTATGGGTTGCCCTGGTTTTGTGTTAAATGTAATGAAGATTCAAGCAGAATTGATGAGGGTTTCAACAGAGAATGGCTGGTGCCTGTTTCTTATTTGGATCTGCTAAGTTAGGGATGCCCACGATGCGTCCATCACGCTCGCAGCAGTAAGATGGGTTCTCCCGGTACCGGTAAGCTCCGCGGCCTCCCCCCAGAGACCCCGCACCCAGCCCCGGAGCAGCTCGGGCAGCGGCTGACCTCCGACGTGCAGGGTGTTGAGGGCGCAGGGGTACCGCTGGTTCCGGCTCTCCAGCTGCCTCACGAAGGGGAGCGCGGAGCAGAGCA
>NW_010416205.1:0-505 GCF_000710305.1 Buceros rhinoceros silvestris | reverse complement strand
GGCATTCTGGGTTGATTTGGGGGTATTTTGGGGGTTCTTTGGGGTGTTTCGGGCAGGTCTTGGGGCATTTCAGGGTGATCTGGTGGGGCCTGGGGGAGATTTGGGGTCTTTTAGGGTATTTTGGGCTGATTTGGGGTGATTTGGGAGGATTTTGGGGAGATTTAGGGGTTTTTAGGGTATTTTGGGGCTGATTTGGGGTGATTTGGGGTGATTTGGGTGGGTTTTGTGGAGATTTGAGGTCTTTTAGGGTATTTTGGGGTGATTTGGGGATGATTTGGGTGGATTTTGGGGATATTTAGGGTTTTTTAGGGTATTTTGGGGCTCATTTGGGGTGATTGGGGTGGATTTTGGGGAGATTTGGGGTCTTTTAGGGTCTTTTGGGGTGATTTGGGGTGATTTGGGTGGGTTTTGGGGAGATTTGGGGTCTTTTAGGGTATTTTGGGGTGATTTGGGGTGATTTGGGTGGGTTTTGGGGTCTTTTAGGGTATTTGGGGGTGATTGGGGT
>NW_010416204.1:980-1393 GCF_000710305.1 Buceros rhinoceros silvestris | reverse complement strand
TATTAACCAATATATTGCATTATTTATTGCTACTAGTCATTATTAAGCATTATTAATCACTATTATAAATTAATTGTTATTGGTTATGATTAAGCATTATTTATAGTTCATCATAATTATTCATGATCATTAGTTATTACTTATTGCTATTAAGTGTTATTCATCATTATTAATTGTTAATGATTATTATTAATTATTATTAAACAGTGATTATATTACAGTATTATAACAATGTTATTATTGATTTTTAGTTATTAAGCATTATTATGATCATTATTAAGGATTATTAATCACTGTTAGTTATCATTACTCATTATTGATTATTCATCATTATTATTATTGGTCATTATTATCCTTATTAATTATAATTCATCATTACTTTAATCATTATTCATAATTATTCATTCTTCATC
>NW_010416204.1:0-224 GCF_000710305.1 Buceros rhinoceros silvestris | reverse complement strand
TCATCATTCTTCATCATCATTAGTCGCTATTAATCGTTATTAGCGGCTATCAATCAGCATTAATCGTTATTAATCATTATTAGCTGCTGTCAATCGTTATTAATCACTCCTGCTCCTCATTAATTATTAATAATTGTCACCAACAGCCCCCCCGCCACCTGCGGATCTCCATGGCCGCCTGGTTGTCGGGCCGGAAGAACTGGTAGTTCTCGTAGTGGCGCACG
>NW_010416203.1:5116-5417 GCF_000710305.1 Buceros rhinoceros silvestris | reverse complement strand
CCGCCCCTGGTCCCCACAGCCCTCCTGGTCCTGCCTGTCCCTTGGTCATTACGGTCTGGGCAGGACCTCGAGCTGCAATGGGGGGTCTGGTGGAGGGGAGCTGTGGGGCAGGGCCAGGGGTCTGCTGGGGTAGGGGGTCCCACCTGGTGGAGGCGAGAGGAGGGGGCCTCGGCGTTGCCACAGCGAGCTCAAGTCGTGCCAGGTCAGGTGTCCTGGCAGTCCCCAGGGAAGGAAGGGCTGGGACCCCAATACATCCGGCCTGCCTGGCTGGGACCCCAACACAGCCTGGGACCCCCAGGCC
>NW_010416203.1:4509-4795 GCF_000710305.1 Buceros rhinoceros silvestris | reverse complement strand
GCTCCTGGCGGGGCCGGGATGACGCCCAGGCGGCCCCGGAGCTCATTGGCCCCGCGCAGGCCCTGAGTCACCCCAGGAAGCACCGGGGCGGGCAGGTGTCCGCACCCCAAAACAGCAGCACCGCGACAGAGCCGCAGGCAGCGACAGGGCCGGTGGAGCCGCCCGCCAGGATGGTGCTGAGGGCGGAGGGCAGTGGTGAGCTCGGCCCGGGAGTGTGGGGAGGCTGGTGGGACCGGAGCGAGGGGTAGGGAGGAGCACAGGGGGGGAGCTTGGCCTCTGCGTCTCC
>NW_010416203.1:3458-3667 GCF_000710305.1 Buceros rhinoceros silvestris | reverse complement strand
CGGCCCCAGGCCCTTACCCAGACCCCTGGCTGCTCCCGGACAGGCAGGAGAGGCAGCGTGGCTGCTGCTGGGGCTTGCTTGGCTATCACCAGCCCCTTGCCCTTGGCCGACTTGCCTCAGCACTGAATTTCTCCTCCCCTGCAGCCCATGCCACAGCTCAGGGGTTTGGAGGGGTTTGTCTCTGGCGACGGGGGCACGGCACAGTTCGG
>NW_010416203.1:2958-3250 GCF_000710305.1 Buceros rhinoceros silvestris | reverse complement strand
TGGGGTGGGCGAAAGGCACTCAGACGCGTCGATAGGGCCGCCAGTGTTTTGAGTTGAAATAACTTTCAGCCTGGTCCCATGAGCCGGGGTGTCTGGTTCACGCTTCCTGGAGGCTGGGAACACTGGGAAGGGTGGCTGGTGTCGCAAGGCCGGGCTGCCGCCAGCCTCGGCAGTGGGGATTTTTGCGAAGGAGGAAGCTCGTCAGAGAGCCCAAGCAGAGCCGGGGAAGTGCTGAGCTCAGAGATTCAGTTTGTGTGGTCGCCGTCGGCTCCCACGGCTCGGGGGCAGAGGG
>NW_010416203.1:2176-2820 GCF_000710305.1 Buceros rhinoceros silvestris | reverse complement strand
CCGGAGGCGCATGACGCCCCTGGGCGCTGGTATGGGGCAGGCGGCCGTGCTGGGGATGCTCCGTTGGGTCCAGGCTGGCAGGGGCCTTGGGACCGTGGCTGTGGTGGCACTCAGGGCTTTAGCACTCCCGATGGGTGCTGCTGTCACCTCCCTTGGGGATGGTGCCTGGTGAGGACGGTGCTTTGGTGTTCTTGCCGGTGACCTTGGTGCGGCGCGTGAGGCTGCTGCTGGCAGAGGTGGGAGGCACCAGGCGATAGATGAGGGCTGGGAGCGCTGCTGGAGGAGCAGGTGACCTTGGGGACAGGTGGGAACAGGAGTGGGATGTCACTGTGGTGTGGGAGGTCACGCGTGGGGGAGCACCAGGAATGTCCTGGGAGCTGTGGGGCTTGGGAGCAAACAGGGAGTGAGCAAACCAGGGGGTGGTGCTGGGGAGGGGATGCCTGGCTCCCGCGGGGTGACAGGGACACGTAGGTGTCACAGCACATAGGTGAGGTTTGTCTGGAGGAAGCACCAGCTCTGGACCTCGCTTAGGGGGATGGATCCAGCGTGGAGGGGGCTGCAAGGGCAGCCAGGAGCTGTTTTGCTGCAGGGCTGGCCTGGCGCGGCAGAGCAACCCATGAGGCGCCAGGTCCATGTGGAGCCCG
>NW_010416203.1:675-1068 GCF_000710305.1 Buceros rhinoceros silvestris | reverse complement strand
CGTGCCGTGACTGTCCGTAGTGCCCGCAGATGGGTGTGCAGTGCCGCAAACCGGCAGAGCCCAGGCAGGAGCAGGGCCGTGGGTCGGGTTTGTGCTTCTGTCCCCTTCCCCTGGTTCCTCACAGCCCAGGGGGGCTCTCATGGACCTTCTCGGGCTGCTGGAGCCACAGGGCAGGGTGAGCTGTGCCCACGACCTGCCGCCTCACTGCCTGACAGCACTGCCTCTGCGGGGCCCCGGGACCAGGGAGAGGGTCCCAGCTGGCCGTGTCCCTTCCCCCTGCAGAGCTCCGGGCTCTGCGCTTGTGCCGTTCCCCGTGGCCCCGGGCACTGGCATCTCGGTGCCAGCTCCTCCCTGGCACAGGCAGGGACCGTGTCTCTGGGCCAGGGCACTGCC
>NW_010416203.1:0-481 GCF_000710305.1 Buceros rhinoceros silvestris | reverse complement strand
GAGGCTAATTCCTGCCATATGCTGGGCATGATCTAAAGGGATTAGGGGGCAATTTTGTTAACCTCTGAATCTCTTCCTTCCTGCCTGCTCGGAGCATGGCGGTGCTGGGGGAATTAGCAGCAGGGTGCAGGCACCCCCTCCACCAGTGCCCCCAGAGCTGGTTTAGCCCCCAGCAGCTTTCAGGGTGGGAAGGAGGGGAATGGCCCCACAGCCAGCTCCTGGCTCCTCCAGCCCAGTGCGTGGGGATGCTCTGCCTGCCTTTGGAAGAGGGAGGGAAGGGGAGGGCAGGGCTCGTGGGTTGGGGGGAGGGATGGAGGCACCTCCTGTCTCACTGCGCTCTCCCCCCTCAGCGGCTGAAGGATGAGATAGCGGAGGTGACGAATGAGATCGAGAACCTGGGCTCCACGGAGGAGAGGTGAGTCCTCGGCCGTGGCGGCCAGACTCATGGGGGGGCAGCCCCGACCCGTGGGCGCCGGTGTGG
>NW_010416202.1:0-4078 GCF_000710305.1 Buceros rhinoceros silvestris | reverse complement strand
AGGCCGGCGGTACCCTGCTCTCTCCCGGGCGGGGGCCGGGACAGCCCTTCCGGAGGAACTGTAGCCCCGCCGGGAAGTTGCCGGTCTCTTCTCCACCAGGGAAGTGGGAGCGCAGAGCTCCCACGGGAAAGTAAAACACCAGCCCGGGGAGATGGGATCGCTTCATCTTCAGTCTCGGCTGTCCCATCTCGGCGTGTGCCAGCTGGGGCGCGGGGAAGCGCTTTTGCCGCAGCCGGGTGACGGTGACCGGAGCATCAGAGCAGAAGGAAGCGAGTGCACTTACTCACCTGGACTCCCCGCTCCCTCCTCACAGTATTACGCTCACCTCGGCTTTGTCCACGGCTGCTGGAGTATCGGGTGTCCTCTCATCAGTGCCTGAAGCAAGGAGCAGCGTTCAGCTGATGTACATCAAACTGGGCGCTTTACGTACCACCTGAATATGAAAGCCTCTGGGATGGAAGCTTTGAGCTGCACAGCAAATGAGGCTGCTCTTGCATGGTGGAACAGAACAGACCCCCCAGGTGAAGCAACAAAAACCTGAGGAGGCTGTAGAGTTGCCGGTTGGGACTCTGTGGTACTAACACTCACTCCTTCCTCCTTTTTATAGGGAGAGCAACAGTAGACAGAAGGAGGGGCAGGGGCCGTAGTATATCAAAACTGGCAGCTGCTGTCCCAGTACTGGGTTGGGAACTTGCTGCTGCTGCACTCTAGTCACCAGTACCACTGCCTGCAGCATCTTCCTTCTTTCCAAAGGTTCTCACATCCGAGCAGCGCCCAGTGGACACCAGTGTGTATCTGAGACTGGGACAGACTAATGTGAGGTAAAAGATGGTGGTGTACACATACAAAAAATGTTTTCCTAAGTGGCTCAGCTTATAGTGCCAGCTTTACTATAAGGAGAGTAAGCTTCTACGTGGTGTCATGACAGTCATACTCGATTTCCTGCACCTGCCCGTTTCCTGTGCCATGGCTTGTGTTCAGAGTTGAATACAAGTTGCTAATGACAAGTCCCTTCCTGTTGGGGTAATCGAGTCACATAAAAGGGTAACTTGTGCCTTTCCTCCTGAGGCAGGCCAGTGCCTGGCACCTGGGAGGCGTGAGAATCCACCGGTCCTGCTGCAGGAGCTGGTGGGGCCGCGGAGCTCTCGGTCCTGGCGGTGCCAATGTTTGCGGATGAGTTGTGTGAGCAGCAGAACAAGTGGAATCTGACACTCACGGTGTCTCTCTTGGTTGCCCTGTGGCACAGCCCCTGCCTGTCCACCCTCTTCCCCAGCAACCCACGGGCATGCTGTGCCTCCTCTGGAGCGTACGCAGAGCAGCTGCTGCCAGAGGGAAGGCGTAATGATGAAGTCGTACGTGCCCTTCCTGCAGGCGGGAGCTCGGATCTGTCCTCTCCACTGCTGGTGCGCTTGTGGGAGTTCCGTTACCTCTAAGACTCTTCCCTCTTTCAATATGAAACCGATTCAGAAGCTTGTGGGAATGAAGAGAGAAAGACAGCAAGCGGACACAGCGTGCAATCACTTAATTTCTTTTTCTTTTGGAATTACCTTCCCTGTGAACTGAACCAACTTGATGAGTGATAACCGTACTGCTAAATTCAGCACACACAGAGTCTGTGAAAGGATTACGTAAAGGGAGTTGGGCTGCCATCAGAACTGGTTTTGAAGTCTGTGGTCTGACAAGTTGCTTCCCAAAGCATCAAGAATAAGATGGAAAATTAAGTTTATGTTTTTTCACGGGCACCGATTTGTGTTGTATCCCCCAGCTGGAACTTGCTGCTCACTCGGGACACCGTACCGAAGCCACCGGACACCTCTGTGGAATCTGGTTTCTCAGACTGTCAAAAATCCGCCAACAATACTGGGTCATGTTGTTGATTGCTGTGTGCTCTGAAAGACTTACTGAAATATGTGTGAAGTCGCTGACTGCTAATGCATCCTCTAGAAGTTTTGTTCTCCAAACCCCTCATTCTGCTTCCTACAAGCGCCCTCTAAGAGCTGCCGCGAGGTGACAGCAGTGACAGGTAACCCCATCCATCTTCCCTTCCAGTGTGTGTCACGTTCCTGGGAAGGTTCTACCAGAGTCTAAAGGACAACGATGTTGAGTTCACACCTGCCAGTATTGAAAAGGAGCTCTTGAAATCCTGCAAAGAGGCAAAAGGCAAAGAGAACCGCCTGGTAAGTAGCAGAAGTCACGAAACTTGTCTCTTGAGGGGGAGTTGTAGAATACTTGGCAGACAAGAGGCACCTGGTGCTTCCGAGTTTGTATGATGTGGCTTCCCAAGGGCTGCTGTTCTGAGCTGTGTGGCCACAACTGGTCCTGTATTTTTTTATGAGAGGACTTAAGGAGTTTGATCTCTTCACCTTAAAAAAAAAAAAAAGAAAAACAAAGAAACCAGTATGTTAACAGACATCTTACTGGCTGACCTTGTTTCTCCCTGTTACTGAAGCGCTGGGGATTGCGAAGCTTTTCTTTGCTGTAAGACTTCCCTGTCCCTTAAAGTACATTTAGGGTGCTACATAAGCTGTTAAAATATTTTCAGCTGTTTAGCTGAAAGGTAAATAAAGGAAACCCAAATTGGCCTAACTAAGACCAGGAGGCAATCCTCGAAAGAAGAGCCCCAGGGAAAAGGCCCTCGCTCTCCTCAGAGAGCTGCACAGAGACACCATCAGAAGCACAGAGGGGGCAATGCTTCAGAAAGTTGTTCTCCAGAATGAGGAGACTATTCTTGATCCAATTCAATTTTTTTTAAAAGTTGAGAAGCCTCAACAGCTTTAAAAGCAGCGTGATGGAAAGCATCTGCTCAGTCCCCTGGGCTCGGAGTTCAGCTTCCTTTCGCCTGTCTGTAGCAGTCCCTTGGAAGGGTTCTGTAACAGTAAACATCTAGCTGCAAAACCAAGGGAGGAGGGAAGATGGGTAGAAAACTCCCCTTTTAGAAGCATTTTCCCATGCATTGCCACTTCACTCTTTTCTTGCCTCTAGTGCTATTACATTGGGGCCACAAGTGATGCAGCCACCAAAATCATTAACGAGGTGTCGAAGCCCATGAGTCATCACATCCCCGTGGAAAAGATCTGTGAGAAACTAAAGAAGAAAGACAGTCAGATCTGTGAACTGAAATACGGTGAGTTGCCAGCGGCAGGGGCGGTGCCCGTGCTCTCCAGGGTGCGGGTCATTTGGGGTCACGCAGCGCACTGAAGCCGCTCAGTCCTGTGTTCCGTGGTGAGATCACTGGCTTAAGGAGGCTGCACACCCTGGGTTGGCCTCCGTGAGCAGCCTAGAGCGTTGTGGAGGTGCTCAGGTAAGAGAGCCTGCTCCTAACCCTTTTTAGCTCCTGCAGAGCCACCGGTCTGCCTTGAAATACGTCACTCCTGGGCATATCGGCACTACTGCACTCACACCAGCATTCAGAATGTCATAGTGCAGTCAGGCTCATCCTGGGGAGCAGCCAGGTGTGGCCTGGGGCAGTGTCTCCTGTGCACAGGGAGCCAAGCTCTCCAGTCCTTGCTGCTCTTACCTTGCCAGTAGTGGGTTGATAAACACTTTCTTTCTTGCCTCCTCTGGTGTCGCTCGGAGCATTCAGCACTGTTTCCTTTCCACCTTCCTTGACCTCTCATGCTCCTAGAGGACGTACTCCCCCTGAAAAGAGTGAGATGAAGAACAGTCTTGGAAGTGCCTCCTCCTGACTGCTCTCCTGTACCTCTGTGCATTCCCTGGAGACGCCCCTTGGATTGTGGGTCTTTATACTTCTCCTGTCTCTCCTCCTTCTCCTGTACTAATGTCCTGTTGCTCCCTAAAAAGCTTTTTGTTGTCATCACTTGCTTATCTTTCCTCTGAAATCACTCTGCTACCTTTTATTTGTCCAGTGGAAGAGAGAATTAAAAGTATTGTGCCCCTGTAATAAAGGGGCTTTCAGTGCTATTGCGGAACTCCTGCATCTAAGCTGCAGCCAGACTTTCTGGCTTTGAGTAATGGCTTTACTGTTAAAAAGCTGTCCAAAGCCTAACTTAGACCTCCCTGCCGTTCCCGGGAGCCCGGCACCTCTCTGCCTCTGCGTGTTGCCTCGCCTCCCGCTCTC
>NW_010416201.1:501-726 GCF_000710305.1 Buceros rhinoceros silvestris | reverse complement strand
GAGGTAGACGACATCCACAGTTCTTCCCTCAGCCACTAGACGGGTCATTTTATCGTAGAAGGAGATCAGGTTGGTCAAACAGGACCTGCCCTTCACAAATCCATGTTGACTGGGCCTCATCATCTGACTGTCCCGTACATGTCGCGTGATGACACTAAGGATAATCTGCTCCACGAGTTTATCTGGCACAGAGGTCAGACTGAAAGGCCTGTAGATCCCTGGGCC
>NW_010416201.1:0-296 GCF_000710305.1 Buceros rhinoceros silvestris | reverse complement strand
GGCAGCAGTTCACTTACCGTTTCCTCTTGAAAGAAACCTTGATGCTGCTCTCCATCCCCACCATTTGGTTCTAGAGGACAAGCACCCAGTGAGTCGGTCTGACCATTAAAGACTGAGGCAAAGAAGGCTTTGAGTACCTCAGCCTTTTCCTCATCCTCAGTCACTATTTCTCCCATTGCATTTACCAAGGGGGGGAGATTCTCCCTAACCCTCGTTTTACTGTTAAGGTATTTGTATAAACCTTTTATATTGTCTTTTATGTTAGTTCCAAGCTTAAGCTCCAGCTGGGCTTTTGC
>NW_010416200.1:0-2238 GCF_000710305.1 Buceros rhinoceros silvestris | reverse complement strand
CCCAGTGCCTCCCAGTCCATCCCAGTTGCCCGCAGGTGGGCCACAACTTCGGCAGCCCCGACACGCACCAGTACCTCTCCCAGTTCGCCTCCCAGCCCCACGGGGACTTCGTGCGGGTGCTCCAGTCCTTCGAGGAGCTGCGGGGGCTCTTCCGCCTAACCCAGTATAGGTGCAGCAGAGGCTCTTCTGGGATCTGCAGGGCAAGAGCTACAGCATCGAGGGTGACCAGTATAGACCAGTATAGACCAGTATAAACCAGTATGGACCAGTATGGACCAGTATAGACCAGTACAGACCAGTATGGACCAATATAACCCAGTACAGACCAGTATAGGCGCAGCAGAGGCTCTTCTGGGATCTGCAGGGCAAGAGCTACAGAGTCGAGGGTGACCAGTATAAACCAGTATGGACCAGTATAGACCAGTATAGACCAGTATAAACCAGTATAGACCAGTATAAACCAGTATAGACCAGTATGAGTTGGTACGGACCAGTATAGGCGCAGCAGAGGCTCTTCTGGGACCTGCAGGGCAAGAGCTACAGAGTCGAGGGTGACCAGTATAGACCAGTATAGACCAGTATAGGTTGGTACGGACCAGTATAGGCGCAGCAGAGGCTCTTCTGGGACCTGCAGGGCAAGAGCTACAGAGTCGAGGGTGACCAGTAGACCAGTATAGACCAGTATAAACCACTATAGACCAGTATAGACCAGTATAATATAGTATAGACCAGTAAAACCAGTACAGACCAGTATAGTAGCTGCGGGGGCTCTTCTGTGACCTGCAGGCCCGCATCTACGACATCGAGGGTGAGCCACCAGTAGAAACCAGTAAAAACCAGTAGAAACCAGTATAAACCAGTACGGACCAGTATAGACCAGTATGGACCAAGATAACCCAGTATAGGCGCAGCAGAGGCTCTCCTGGGATCTGCAAACCCAGAGCTACAGCATCGAGGGTGACCAGTATAGACCAGTATAAACCAGTATAGACTGGTACAGACCAGTATAGACCAGTACAGACCAGTATGGACCAATATAACCCAGTACAGACCAGTATAGGCGCAGCAGAGGCTCTTCTGGGATCTGCAAACCCAGAGCTACAGCATCGAGGGTGACCAGTATAGACCAGTATAAACCAGTATAGACTGGTACAGACCAGTATAGACCAGTACAGACCAGTATGGACCAGTATGGACCAGTATAATATAGTACAGACCAGTAGAGCAGCTGCAGGGGCTGTTCCAGGCCTTGCAGGGCAAGGTCGATGCCATTGAGGATGACCAGTATAGACCAGTATAAACCAGTATAGACCAGTATGGACCAGTACAGACCAGTATAAACCAGTATAGACCAGTATAGACCAGTATGGGCTAGTATTGACCAGTATGGGCCAGTATAGACCAGTACAGACCAGTATAAACCAGTATAGACCAGTATAGACCAGTATGGGCTAGTATTGACCAGTATGGGCCAGTATAGACCAGTACAGACCAGTATAAACCAGTATAGACCAGTATAGACCAGTATGGGCTAGTATTGACCAGTATGGGCCAGTATAGACCAGTACAGACCAGTATAAACCAGTATAGACCAGTATAGACCAGTATGGGCTAGTATTGACCAGTATGGGCCAGTATAGACCAGTACAGACCAGTATAACCTGGTATAGGAGCTGCACAAGCTGCTCTGGGACCTGCAGGGCAAGAGCTACAGCATTGAGAGTCCCAGAGCTACAGCATCGAGGGTGACCAGTATAGACCAGTATAAACCAGTATAGACTGGTACAGACCAGTATAGACCAGTACAGACCAGTATGGACCAGTATGGACCAGTATAATATAGTACAGACCAGTAGAGCAGCTGCAGGGGCTGTTCCAGGCCTTGCAGGGCAAGGTCGATGCCATTGAGGATGACCAGTATAGACCAGTATAAACCAGTATAGACCAGTATGGACCAGTACAGATCAATATAATAAAGTATTGACCAGTATAAACCAGTATAGACCAGTACAGACCAATATAACACAGTATTGACCAGTAAAACCAGTATAGTCCAGTATAAACCAGTATGGACCAGTACAGACCAGAATCAACCAGTATAGACCAGTGTGGACCAGTACAGACCAGTATAGACCAGTGTAACCTCATTGATATCCCACTCTAATCCCCCCCAGTTCCCTCCCAGTTCCTCCCAGTACATCCCAGTCCCCCCCCAGTCCCTCCCAGTCCCCTCCCAGT
>NW_010416199.1:0-27062 GCF_000710305.1 Buceros rhinoceros silvestris | reverse complement strand
TGTGATGTATGTAAGCATGGAATCACTGCATGCTGCTAAGTGAGTGGCCTTTTGTATTCTGAGGACTGATTTCTCGTATTAAACACACAAACATCAGCCAACAGTTGCTTCGTCATTCTTTATTTTTCTCTGCAAGACCCTGTTGTGCAAAATCCAATTCTTAGTGGTAAAGACGAGCAGAATTATTGAGGACGTGACTGTGACTGTACACATACACAGGAACCAACAGGCACACGTGAAAAGATCCTGCTTGAAAGCAGCTTACATGGAACAGTTCAGCTCCCTTCACCGTCTGTATTCACACTGAAAAGTGGCACTTCGGCAGATTTTTTTTTCACATCACTGGTGGCAAATATTTGAGTCACCAAGGAGTTACTGCCGTGATTTGAAATTCTGTTTATAATACGGATAGAACCCAAATCTCTGCTGGGTCACTAGTCTTCATGGCAAAGGCTTCTGTGGCAACGGAAGCTTAGCCTTCCACTTTGTGAGTGTGTTGCCTTCCAAACAAAGAATCTGTTCCCTGTGTTTTTGATTTCATAAGATACCATGTGATGGATACCGTTAGAGCAAGTAATCCAGGGCTACGCTTTTGAAGGAAGGCTCTTCATCTTGTTGTTTTTAAGATGAATTCAGCACTGTGTTCATCAGGTGTTTTAAAATCCAGAGCCAGACTGAATTTAAAGGGAGTGTCGCGGCTTAAAACTATGTGGCTGTTAAAACCAAAAGGGTTTCGCGGTGACGGGGGTTTGGATGGAAGGTAAACCCACCGAAACATACGCAGAACGGAGCTTAGCAGCTCGTTATGGCTTGAATTCAAGGCTTCGTTTAGGCAAAGGAAAAAAAACAAACACAAGTTTAATGTAAAGGGGGTGAGAACCCTTCAGATTTTGTGTGCTTCTCAATTTAATGCTCGATGCTTGGGGCTTTTTTTGGTCTGTCTCACACTAATGCGAAGAGCTGTCAGAAATTGGAGCTTTGGGCATCCCTTTTTAAAGGCGCTTTTCAAAATAGCTAATTCGTATGAAATAATCGTGATACTTGCTTATTCAGGTGATTTTGGAGCTTTATTTTTGTTGAAATAATTATTTTTAAATGCTTTTAATTAGAGTCTCACTATTAAAATTATTGCTCACAACAAGAATGTGGTCATGAACAGGTACATAAATGATACAAGTTAATTAAGGGGTTATTTCCAATGGGTGCTTGAACGATGGGCTGCGTAAGTACCTCAGCTCCATCTCTGCTGTGACTGTGTCCTGGCTATGAGAAAATGTGGTTTAGTGGAAACCACTGGTGGCTTCTAGGTGTGTGATCGGTCAGCTGGTGCACCGCGTACTTACTGCAGGATCCCAAAGACTTGGTCCTGTCTGTCTGCTGCACCCTCTCCCTGTGCCAGAAGACAACAATCTTTTTGACCAACAATGTGCTCCTCTGACCTCCTTTCCCAGCTTCCAGTGCCACCACTAGGAGCTCTGGCTCTGTGTCCTCAACGTGGCTCCAGCACTGAGAATGCTTCTACGCTTTGGTTGTAGCTGCTGGTGGTCCCACCTGAGAAGCCCCCTGATGCCCGTGGAAGTTGTCCATACAGGAACAGAGGCAACAGGAGTCCTGGCTCCTCTGGAGACTAATCCGAGGAGTTTGATACAGAATTCAGCCAGACAGTTCATTCCTCGTGGGTTTTGTAGCTTCCCAGTAGGAAAAGTGTCACTGATTTTCTGTCTTGCAGCTGGTTCCTGGGTAAGAACTGAGCATCCTTTCACTAGACAGAGGAGGTGAAAAATGCTTATCACAAAACGGTGATTTATAGTTGTAAAGCGAGTAATTCTTTTTTCCTTTTTTCCCAGGTGATCACTGAGATCACTGAGACTTACAGCACAGATTTCTCAGGCCCTGAAACTACGACCTATGTAGTGGAGCATGAAGAACCTTCTGCGCAGGATGCAGCAGCTCCAGTCAGAAAGAAGAAAATATGGCGAAAAGTGGACACGTCTAAGTTTTTGACACCTTATCTGCAACACAGTAATAAAATGAAGGACCTATTCAGTGAGGTAAGTTGTCTTTTATTTCTTGAGCAATGCCAACTTTAAAAATATTCAGGAGGTATTACTGCAAACCTTCATGCTACTAATTGTCTCTGGTGCTTCATCTCATGGTGAGTACTGAGGTTATTTGCCTGAAGTAGGAGGTTCCTCCTTCGAGTTAGCCCCTCTCTTGCCCTTGCCCCTGCCTAAGCGCATTAGAGAATCATTAGGCGCAAGAAGTGGCTCGAGGCAGATGGCTGAAGATTGTCAGGGAGGGCAGTTAATAGGAGTCCTGCGCTGTCTGACTGGCTGAAGGAAGACAGCAGGGACTGATGTCTGTTGAATGGCAGAACTCGGTGTTTTCTAGAGTAGTGTATTTCTCTATCTCTCGATAAACACCCAAGGAAAATGCTTGTGCATCATGTATAGGAACAAGCACCGCCCTAAATTCCTGATTCAGGGTATGAAATTCCAGCAGACCAATGCCATATGACATCCAAAATTTGGCTGTGTGTGACCTGCCAGCATTCACCGCTGAAGGGTCGTGTGAGGACACAGGTCTAGGAACTGCTGCCCTCACCCAGATATTTTCCTTGTCTTTGGTCACTGAAACAAATAACTGTAAGTTTATCAGTATCAAGCTCCTAAGGGGAATATAATGACTTAGAGGTGGTCTAAACCAGACTGAAGGGAGAAATAGGAAAGTCAGCTGGTTGAAATAACCGTAACTCTGCGAGGGCCATTGAGTAACACCAGCTGGTAGTATTCATTAATCTGCCCCAAATTCCCAGATAAATAATAATTGCTACATACATTTCTGACAGATGGATCTGCCTTAATTATATTTGTCACTATTTTCTTTCAGAACAAGTACAAAGAAAAATTCAGAAAAGAAAAAGGAAAGCCTTATGCTTCCACAATCGATACTCCAGAAATCCGGAGAATCAAGAAAGTGCAGGACCAGCTCAGCGAGGTGGGTATCAGCCATCACAAGGAAAAATACTGACTGGGTGGTAAAGAAGCAAACTGAGTCACGATTTTATGTGTCAGATAAGAAGCGATGATTTTTTTATGACAACATGCTAAGATAACCTGCACGTTTAGCAGAAGCTTTGTCAGATTACGAGAGCGGGGAGTAGGGAGTACGTGACAAATCGAGGTCCCTGTTGCAGGGTGGAATTTAGGCCTTTCAGGAAGGGGGATGTGAGGGTTCATCTCCAGCGGAATCATAACCCTGTTGTGCCTGAAGAGGTTTGGAAATTTCCGATGAGAAGTTACAGGCACAGGAGATGATGGCAACGCTCATGTCATTGAGTCTGAAGATTCCACAGCGATGTCCTGCAGTCATCACGTGCCTCAGGGGTTTTTTGGTTGAGGTTAAGTTGTGCACTGGGTAAATAACCCTAGAATTTTGGTTTTAAAGCATGTTTAAACAGTTTTTGTTTTCATTAAGCGACTGAAAGTTGTTTTTCTGAAGAGATACTAGAAGAATGGTGCTCAGATGCTCCAGGTGTTGCCAGATGGACTCCTGCACATCCTGTTGTTTTTATGGGATTTTCCCAGATGTGTTGCCCCTGCTATGAACCCCGCTGTCACCGATGTGCCTTTGATGCTAACCCCAGAGCAATCGCGCCATGCTGCCATGCCTCTAGCTCTGGAAGCGAGCTCAGACCCCCCTCTTTCTTTGCAGAGGCTCTAGTCTGCCTTTGAAGAGCACACCGCCCCGTGTGGGAACCCGAGCCCACCGGCAGGGGCCTCTGGGTTCTTTGTACAGTGAACAGGGAGAGCCGGTGCCTCGGAACGGGAACTGCTGTCGAGCCAGGAGCTGTATCACCACATGCGGGTGATTCTGTGCCCAGGCAGCTGATTTGCCACGGTGATGTGGCTCTGTTGGGTTTGGCACTACAGCTGCTGTTTATGTGGCAATGGACTGGGAAATCGAGGTGTATCGCGGGGCACGGGGCTCTCCATCTCGCCGCGCAGGGTGGAAGTGCTCTTTGGAAGAACTCTGTGATCACAGAGGGGCACTACCGCTACCTTGGATTCACACCTCTTGAAAACCCTCTCAAATCTGTTTGTTTCCATTAGCTTCATTTTTTGAGGAACATCTAGTCCTAAACACGTTACCGAATTCAGGAGCTGGGTGTTTACAGCATTAAGTGTCAAAATGTCGATATTCTGCTGTTTTGAAAACCTGTCAGTTTTTGCTGCGAGAATAAATGCGTCTCGTTGTGCGTTGGTTTAGGTTAAATACCGCATGGCTGGTGAAGCTGCGAGAACCATTTGCCACGTTGACGAGAAGGCCAGGGACATAGAACATGCAAAGAAGGTGTCACAGCAAGTGAGCAAGGTGAGCGAGTTGGGCCTTTCTGGAAGGGTTGTCAACATTAGTGCATCCTGAGGTTACTGATATGAACGACGTTTTGAGCTCAGGGCGCTAACACAGTGTTGATAGAACAGTGCAGAAGAACAGGGAGAGACAGCAGAGGGTTGATCAGGCAAGTATAAATATAATCTGAAATGTTTCCAGTTAACATCTTCAAATTGTCTTCAAGTTGAGACTTTTGGTTTGAAAACATCTTTAGAGCAGGTAGTTTATTCCCAAAAGTAAATATTCTTCTAATGACAGAGTAACCACCACGCCGACCTTTCTTTCCAGGTATTATACAAACAGAACTGGGAGGAGAATAAGGACAAGTACCTGCTTCCCCCTGATGCTCCAGAGCTTGTGAATGCGATTAAAAACACGGCAATGTTCAGTAAGGTAAGAAAAATAGAACCGCAGGCCTGGGCAGCTGAAGCGTGAGGAGCATGCCAAGTCAGAGACTGATTCCTAATGAGCATCCTGGCATTTTTCTGGCTTTTAGAAACTCTATACTGAAGACTGGGAAGGAGACAAATCATTATTCTACCCCTACAATGACAGTCCAGAGCTCAGAAGGGTGGCACAGGCTCAAAAGTCTCTGAGCGATGTAAGTAGCAAAGGCTGGTGGGCAGCTGAGTCACGGTTACAGCGAACTTCGTAGATGGACCTCGTGGTGGGCGGTGACTAGATATAACAACCTCGTAATGGATCAGAAAAGAAAACTGGGTAGGGGTGCACCGATAGTGGGCTCTGGTGGTAGTGGCGTTTCAACAGAAAAACACGTGCTCTAGGCCAGAGTCTAAACCTGTTGGCAATTTGATGCCCGATTATGAATGAATGAAATAATTAATTTAGTAAAGGCCTTCTGAGGTAGTCAGTAGCTCTTGAGCATCTCTCAAAACGCACGGGGAAAGTCGCAGGGGGTGGCTTTAAGCCCAGTTCACTGCTGTGGCTCTGCAAATCTGCCTTGACAACAGTGACAAGTCAGGAACTCCTGAGGCTGTGATTTGCTGATGCTGAGATACAGAAACTCGTCAGCTGAGGTTTTCAGGTCTCGCTTAAAGATCTCCGTGAATTTTGCAGAGGCCCAGAAGTTCATTAGTCCGTGTTTATCGGGAGTCACAGAGCCATATGTTTGAGAACTTTCCCACGGAAGTGATTCTGTTCCCTGTCTCTTCTCGAGAACTTCTCAGCAGTCCCCCAGCACACGCGGGTTGGACGAGCTCACGCTGCAGCAGCTGTGGACAGAACGGCTGTCGTTAGCGGTGGTGGAGCCGAGTTAAGGGGAAGTGTCCTGATGCTTGGTTGGAAGTTACCGTAGATGTTTCTTTCTTCCATACTTTCAGATTGTCTACAAGAAGGGGCACGATGAACGCAAATCAAAATACACTGTTCTGCCAGACCCCCCTGATGTGGAGCAAGCCAGGAAGGTGACGAGGCAGCTGAGTGATGTGAGTAGAAACCTCGCTGTTGGAGAGAGAGAGGCAAAAAGTACCCAAAGACAGGGAGAGCAGAAGGAGAGAGCAGAGCGCGTGTGAAGACCCCCTTTGGTTTCCAGTGGTGGAAACCTGTTTCTTTCTTCCTCAAGTGCCTCAAAGAAAATCCCGCCCAGTCTCAGGTGAAAGGTGAAACTTTATTCTCACCAGTGGATTTGGTGTTCACAAAACATCGCTGCTTCCACCGTACCCGCATTACGTCCTATTCTCCCTCTTTTTTTTTCCTCTCCTGCTACATTTACAGGAGAAAATAGTCAACAACCTCCACTGTGCTGTTCTCTTAAATGGAAGCAATGACATCTAAAAATAGATCTGGTTTTGGAGCAGCAGGAGGTCTGGTTTTGGAAGAGATGCAGGATTTCACCTGAGTTCAGAATGTAGCTACTGTGAAGAGGACACACGTGATTTTATTGCTGTGTATTGAAAATTATCTGCTGTTTAGATTGAAGAGTTACAGTATTCACTTACGGTTCAAAACCACTAAGAAAATATTGTAGTGACCCCATTTGGAAGAAGATACTACTTCATTCGGAGAAAATCTCTTGGACCTTATTCTTCCACAGCTTAAAAGCTAAATTGTCAAGAAGAAAATATTTAGACATGCAAAGATCACAATTCTTTGTGATGGACGAAACCCTGAGCGAGGTCTGTGTCCCCAAGCCAGTAAAAGGTAGAATTTCTGAAGGGTTTTTTGGCACCATCAGTGTGGTAACAGTTCAAAAGGCGTGGGAGAAGTCACGGTTTTTGTGACGAGGAATGCATTTGGAACGCTGAGTCCAGGCTCGGGAAGATGTTGTTAGTCAGGCAGGAACCGTCCGCTGGGGCGGCTGGTACCCGATTTCCGTGTGCTGGATGTAGTCTGGTGGAGATCACACACACCAGGCAGCCCGTACCTTTTTATGGGGTTTCGTATAACAAATTTAACAGCAACAGTAAGTTCTGGCTTAACCAAAGGGCGATACTCTGTCCCAGTATTAGGTGACCAGTGAAAAAACAGAACTAAAGGAACACGTCAGTGATGGCTCAGAGGGAGATTTGCTTGTCAGTGACCGACTTTGAGAAGAGATGACTTACTTCACCCTTTTACCCTTTTTTTTTCTTTTGCTCAGGGAAGTCACAAAGAGCAATAACTGAGTACTGGGGCAGTGGGCCAAAGCATTTTCAGGTGTTTACGACCATAACCAAGTGGTTATAAGGCAGGTGTAAAATGCAAAGCAACTTGAAAAAGACTGGAAATCAAAGCTGTCAAATGAAAGTTAAGCTGCTTCTTGGGAATTAAATTTTATTATTTTATTTTCTTACAGATCATTTACCACCAGGACTATAAAGACAATATCAAGGGCAAGTGGAGTCAAACGCCATGCTATGATGTAGCAATTGCGAAAATGAATGCGGAAAATCTCAGCGCGGTAAGTGAATTCTTCAGAAAACCTTGAAAAGACCAGCTTCATCCTCTGCTTCTGCTAACGTGGAAAACACCGGCTGGTTTTGCCTGCTCCACTGGTGGTTTTTTTTCTTTTCCTAAATAAGCTGCTTTGCGGATGTCTGATTTATAACATAAGTGCCTTTGATGCATCGTTATCTGTTTGCTTCTGTTCCCGACAGAGAAAATACCAGGAAGACTTTGAAAGCATCAAAGACCAAATCTACTTCATGCAGACTGAAACTCCCGAGTATGAAGCCAACAAGCGCGTTTCCAATAACGTCAGTAAGGTGCGTTAGGTGGGGTAAATCAGGGCTGTTCCCCAGCTCCAGCTGGCTGGCTTTGGCTCAGTATCTCCAGGAGTATTCTCCCCCGCTCAGCGTACCTCGGTGATGTCGTGCTGGCCCGTCTCCCGTTCAAAACACAGAATTTGTTCTGCAATACTATGTGCACCAGCAAAGACAGTCCTGTGTCCTTAACTGTACGGACGTGACTATTCTGAGATGTCAAGTGACATTCGAAAATTATCAGTCTTTGGAGAGGGCTTCGAGGTGGAGTCTCTAAACAGCTCTTGCTGTGACCCATCTCGTCATCCGGGCACTCCGGTGACCTGAGTGCCTGAATGGTGCTTTGCCATCGTGAATCCGAGGTTAAAAACAGGGGAAATCTTCCTGAAAAGTTCAAGACGATGCAGGTTAGAGAGCGCTTGGCTTTTAATACTGATTTTTAGACCTCACCCTTTCTGTTTTCTTTCTTTTAAAGACAAAGTACAGAGCAGACTATGAGAAGAACAAAGCTATTGCAGATTATAACGTGCTTCCTGCTACAGAGAACCCCTTGCTGAGGCAGTTAAAAGCTGCCGGAAATGCGCTGAGTGATGTAAGTATTGTCCACGTACTGCTGCCCTGCGCAATAAACCAAACTCATCATTCCTTCACCAGGCTTCTCCTTCGCATCTCTTCGTTTTATAAACCAGCATTTGCCGAGAGATGCCACCAGCCGCAGCTGTGTAGATAAGGGATCGCTAATTATCACCTAGTTCATTTAGACCCCTGTGGGAAATGGAGCACAGGATGATCCTTCCCTTACTGTTTTAGGGAGCTTCATGGGCTGCCAGTAACGGTAGGGTGTGTGGTGCTTTTACCTGTCCAGCTGTGTTGCGTGGTGGCTCCTCACCGTGATGTTTCTCCGTGCTGTGTTCATCGGTATGGACAGAGATTACACACTCCTCAGGGGCAGAAGCTCACAAAACATTCCTCAGACCTCCCCGACCTCCCTTCCAAACCTAACAGTCACTAAAAAAAGTGGACAAGTGCCCTCTGTTCTTCAGCCTCCAGGACAGCTTTTCTTTGTGGTCTCTTCCCGGGGTGACTGTCACGTTTACCGTGTTGTGAGCGAGTTGCAGTGAATTCGCCGCATTAGCTGACACTATCTTCCTTTGCAGAAATTATACAAGGAAGCCTATGAGCAGTCCAGAGGAAACAGCATGAATTACTGCGACACACCGAAGTTCCAGATCGATACTGCTCTGAAGAACTTTAGTGATGTAGGTATTGGTTGGGTGTCTCGTTGTCCTGTACTGACACTCTTGGTTACTTTTGCTTATCAACCTCTGGTTCTTTTTCCAGGTGAAATACAAAGATGCGTATCAAAAGAATATTTTAGGACACTACCTGGGCAGCTTTGAGGACCCACATCACACACACTGCATGCAAGTTGAAGCTATGAAGAGTGATGTAAGCGCGGCAATCCTTCTGTTTCCACCATCCCACCTTCCTTTCAGAGAAAGCTCAGTTACGGTGCCTTACTGACCGTGGGTTTTATTCCTAGAAAAATTACAAAGCGGATTATGAGGAGGAAAAGACAAAATGCTACTTCCCTCAGACCATAACCCAAGAGTATGAAGCCATTAAGAAGTTAGAGCAGTGTAAAGACGTAAGTGCAGGACGCGGAGGGTCAGCTTCTGCGGCGCATGGCCATCGGCAGCATGAGCCCCGTTAACTTCCATGATTCGGAATTTGGCCCTCAGGAGCATGTGTGACTCTTTAAAACCGTATTCGTCTGTATTTTAGAGCCTTTTGTGACATCTAGTGATCAAGACAGATATAGCACAACAAGTAAACCCGAAAGATTAGAGGAATAGAACCAAAACGAAGAACGAACCTCACCTGCTTAAGTCAACATATTTTCACATTAATACTTTAAAAGCACTTCAGTTACTTCATTGATACTAATTGTATTTAATTTATCAATAATAACGGTATTTAATTTATCAATACGGCATTTAATATCAATACTGATTTTATTTACTTTATCAATACTTGGAGAATAAATATATATTTGTATATAACATACTAAAATATGTATAGTATAGTGTGAATAATACGTTATAATGCCTGCTACACATTATAATCTTTCTATACCTATTCAAAATATTTTACATTAATACTTTGAAAATACTTGCAAAGATTTGTTTGCTCTCTGATTATGTTGAAAAGGAACAGGAGGAGCGTTGTGCCTGACGGTGCTTCTCTGCCCGGTGCCCGCCCTGCTAACTCTCCCGAGCAACGCTACGCTGCTGTGGCTTATGAAATGCTTACGTGTGCCTGTATTTGTTGTCTCTCTCCAGCACACCTACAAAAAGCACCCTGATCAGACCAAATTTACCCAAGTGACCGACTCTCCAGTCCAGAAGCAAGCAGAGATCAACAGCAAGCAGCTGAGTGATGTAAGTGAAGCTGGGGAGCCTGCTGCTGCACTGCGGCCACCACAGCTGCACCGCTCAGCTCCCTCTGGGTGCCAGGGTGACCGTGTGTGCACACCCCACGCCGAGCACAGAACCCTTCCTTTGTGAGGACTCGCAGTTCTGTGCCAGAGGGAGATCACCTGGAAATCAGCTGGGGTTTAGGTTTTCAATTGGCTGTTCGTGGCTGGTTTTAGTGGGTGCGTTTGTAGTTTTGGGTATGTCCATCACTCTGAATGTGTTCTTCACACCAGTTAAGTCACAGACTCCCTAACTGGTGGGGTTGGCAGGGACCTCTGGACATCATCCAGCCTGACCCCCTGCTACAGCAGGGTCCCCAGAGCAGGTTTATCCATGCAGACCTTGCTCGTGGCTGACCAGAGGTGCTAAAGACTCATGTCTGGGTTTGGTGGTGATGCTGGAGGCTGAAGTGGAGTCCTGGTCTCCAGTGTCCAAGGTGCTTCATTCTCAGTGGTATCTGCTGCAAGAACGTGGTTATGAAACCACCTCTCTCCCTCTGTGTTTCAAGTCCTTCTTTCAAGTTGGCCATGTGATGTGACAGACCCTTGACCTGTGCCTACCGTACCTGCCCTGCCTTACCCTTCCCACCAGGAGAAGGGTCTGGGCGCTGGATGCAACCTACTGGCTGAAGTCTCCTCAAGTTGTGACACTCAGCATTATTAAGTGTCGCTTATTACTCTGTAATCATTGGGCTGCTAAGGTTCTTCCAGAATAATCCATTTTCTTTATTTTCCTTTGCAGAGAGCCTATAAAGCCAAAGGTGAAGAAATCATTCACAAGTACCACCTCCCTCCGGACGTGCCCCAGTTCATACAGGCCAAAGTTAATGCCTACAACATCAGTGACGTGAGTGTGTTTTGAACCCCGAGCTCTTGATTCAACTCACAACATGAAGTTTCTCTTCACTCAAAGCTCTCCTTTTCTTCCAGAACTATTACAAAACAGGATTGGAAGAATTAAAATCAAGAGGCTATGATCTAAAAATCGATGCCATTCCCATCCGAGCTGCCAAGGCTGCCAGGCAGGCTGCCAGCGATGTAAGTACCTCCTGCCTAACGGAGTGGGTAATTCGGAAGAGTTCGCTGGAACAATGCAGGAGGCTCACCAGGGCCACTACTGTGAGATTTTTTTGTTTTCCCCAGAGGTTTAGTTTGTTAGAACTTACTCTCTGCTCCTCTTGTTTGCTTTAGGTAGGCAGATGCCATTGCGCTGGTCTTAACCCACTTTTCGCAGGAGAAATGAGATCAGTAGTTCTTGCAATGGCTCTGTGACAAGTTTCCAGCAAATACTCTACGTTAGCACCTACTTCAGACCATGGGGCAGCGTGTGCTCTTGGGCTGTGGCGTGGGCATGAGCCAGGAGGCCTGGCGGTGCACATTGTGCGGTGGGAAGTGTTCCTGGGGTTTTGTACAGCTTAGAGGAAGCTGTCCCGTCCCATTCCCCTCGTTTGCTCTTGCTTTCCAGTGCCCGAGAAGGTGGTCTCTGTTATTCTGGTGTTTTCCACACACCTTTCCACACAGCAATGCTTAGGAAACCTTTTCCCTTCCTTACAAGAGAGGCTAATGTTGGTCAGTCTGAATCTTACTGTGGTGCGTGTGACCTGCTGGGTAGCGGCTCAGGCGGTGGAGCCCGATGAGCTCATGTAGGTGCAGCCATTGGGTGGGCCCTTCAGGAGGGTTTGTCTTTCTGCAACTGCTTGCAGCTTCTTTTTCCAGTGAAAGTTGTGAGAGCTTTTCTCCTCTCCTTCTCCCTCTCTTTTTTTCTTTTCCTTCTTATTTCTTTCTCTCCTTTGCAATTACTCTGGACACCACAGCCCTTCCCCAGCACATTCAATCTCTTTCCTCTGTTTCTAGTGTAAATATAAAGAAGCATACGAAAAGGCAAAGGGAAAGCACGTTGGGTTCAGGAGCCTGCAAGATGACCCGAAGCTCGTCCACTACATGAATGTAGCAAAGATTCAGTCCGAGCTGGAGTACAAGAAAGACTACGAGAAGACAAAGACTCACTATCACGCGCCTCCGGACATGGTCAGTATCCAGGCTGCTAAACAGTGCCAGGACGCGGTTTCCAACGCCAACTACAAAAACCTCCTCCACCACTACACCTACCTGCCTGACGCCATGGACGTCGAGCTTGCCAGGAACATGATGCAGATTCAGAGCAATGTGAGTATTTCAATGATTTCGTGGGTGTTTTCCTGCACCTGGATACAGGTTTATATTCATTTATCCCTGGGAATGGTCTGGTTTTCTTGTGTCCTGGGAAACATCTTTAGAAGCTTTATCAGCTGGGGGCGGCATGTAGAAATACCAGGTTCCAGGTGAGTTCTGCCTGACAGGATTTTGATGTTGGCGAATCAGTGGAGAGCAGACTTCTGGAATATCTAGTTCAAATGAACTTTTTTCATGCTAACAAAGTTCTCCTCTATTCTTTAAGACCCTTTTAAGTTGTCTTTCTTTGTCTCCACAGGGGATGGTGTAGTTGGACTATCATTAACTATTTAGGGTGAAGGAGTGGGCAATATGTAGCTATTATTAGAATATAGATATATTATATATAGAATACAGATATTATTAGAAATACACTCTGGAGATCTCTAGCTTAGGAGAGCTCTCCTAGGACCTTCTCAGTTCTTCCTGCAGATAGAGAGTTTCAAAGGGTTGGCTGGGCTAAACTCTGCCCCACTGTATCCTGCGGAATTTGACTCTGCCTGGACCTCTGGAGGCCCACTCACTTTAGACTTAAAACAGGGAAGGGTTTTAAAAAGGAGTGTCCACCATATCCTCCCATTCAGACTGGGCTTTAACCCCGTCTCAGCGTTTTTATGGAACAACCTTCTGCATGTTTTGTAGCCAAGATAAATTTTTCACTTGCAGTCTGTGACTTTTGCAGTAGGAGGAACCCTAGGAACAAAGCCCAAACCCGAGCCTCTGCTCTGTGGACCTTTGTGTAAGGCCGAGTCTCACAGTCTGCTGAAACAGCGCAGCAAATGCAGCCCAGTTAAATGGGCACCGTGTGGTAGTTTAGAAGTTACTAAGAACTGAAGGTTGGAGAAATTTCCACAAAGGTAGAAGAAGAGGAAAGTTAGTGAATCCTGAAGGGCCGTCCCACTTCGTGAGTCGTGACTCAGAAATGCAAGAGCTCATTTTCTTCCTTATGAAATTACAGAGAAGTTTTAAAAACTACTCGTTGTTTCCTTCAAGAATTTACAGCTATCTCCTGCTAATGCAGGACTCAATAGCTGGGCTGCGTGATGATTGTTTTAAAAAGAGTTATTCCAGTTCTGTGGAAAATCTTGGTCCCTGATGGCTTTCTCTCCTGCAGAACGCATACAAACAAGATTATAACAGCTGGTTCAAGGGCATCGGGTGGAGTCCTCTCGGTTCCCTGGATGTCGAAACAGCTAAAAAGGCTGGAGAAGCATTGAATGAGAAGAAATACCGTCAGCAGCCCCACACCATCAAATACACAAGTGTAACAGACTCAATACCCATGCTTTTAGCTCAGAACAACACCAAGCAACTGAGTGATGTAAGAAGGTTTTCATTGTTAACGCAATATAGTGATTTTATTATTTTTTACCGTATTTATGATTTATATGTTGCTGTCTGATATTCCGTCTAAAACCTGTGAAAATAGTAAAATCACAGTTTGTCGGTAAGAATTCAGCGTGGTGGCTTTGTCTGTGTTGACACTAAAATCACCTCCCTTGAATGTGTCTGCAAGTATTTGTTTGTTTTTCCTTGCAGGTAACGTATAAAAAAGAGGGAGAAAAAGTCAAGCACAAATACACCCTGGATCCCGATGTTCCTCAGTTTATTCAAGCCAGGGTCAACGCCTACAACTTGAGCGACGTGAGCATATAACCCCGAGTTTGTTCAATAATGTGTTTATTTGTCATTCACTTACTAGGAAAAATATCGTCTATTGATTCACGCCGTGGAATTGAAGGCATGGTATTGTTTATCGCAACCGCAGTTTGGGCATAGTTTAAAATTTTCGGTTGCAATTGCACAGATTTTTTTTCCATAAAGCTGTAATAAAAAAATGGTTTTAAATAACTTTGTTAAAATTACTTGTAAGTAAAGTTGCTTGTAAGATGGGGAGCTCATTCCTTTTTTTCTCCTTATAAGGCTATGTACAAAGCGGACTGGAAAAAAGCCCTTGCCAAGGGATATGACCTGAAACCAGATGCCATTCCTATTCTTGCTGCTAAAGCTTCTCGAAATATTGCGAGTGATGTAAGTAGAGTTTACGTGAAGGGGAATCCTACGTCTGCATTACAGCTTTCCCCAGCACATCGTCCTGTAGAGCATCCGCTGGACACGTGACGGTGTAGAGCCTGGTGGTGCGCAGGGTACAGGTGATGGTTTAGAGACCGCGTATCCAGCCTTAGATCGGGACCGGGCACCAAGACGAGCGGAGAAATCTAGCCATCTTCTTTTTTTGACCCAAATAGTCCTGTGCGGTCTGAAACGGTTTATGAGGTTATGGGATGAACTGCAGCTGTTAAATGTTGGCCGTCAAAGAGGTAAGATGATCAAAAGGACGTTTTCTCTTTCCAAAGGGGTAAAGGCTTTCTTTTCCTTTATTCCAGTACAAGTACAAGGAGTCCTATGAGAAACAAAAAGGCCAACAGGTTGGATTCCGTAGCCTGCAGGATGATCCCAAACTTGTTCATTACATGAATGTGGCCAAAATTCAGTCAGACCGTGAGTACAAGAAGGATTACGAAGTCACCAAGACCAAATATCACGCTCCTCTGGACATGTTCAGCGTGATGGCCGCCAAGAAAGCCCAGGAAGCCATCACGAACACTGGCTATAAACAGACGATTCACGACTATACGCTCTTGCCTGATGCTGTGAACCTGGAGCTATCGAAAAACGCGATGCAGATCCAGAGTGATGTACGTAGAGATTTATCAGCTCATTTTTCTCCTCTCATCAGGACTAACAGTCTTACACTGTTAACCTGTTGAGGGTAAAAAATGAACTCTATTGGATTATCGTATGTTGGGATGTAAATGGCTGCTCTGGAACCCCGTGTTTCCAAAGACTGTCAGATTTACGTGGAGCTGAGAGTTCTACTGAACTTAACTAGCAAGGAACGACTTCACGTCTCTCAATGTTGGGCTCATTCTCAGCAAATGAAAGTCTTTTTCTGTTCGTGTCTTTTTGAGGTTGGGTTTGTAATTACAGCCTGGAATTACTGTGATTGTTATTTGGGCTGTCAGAGACTGTAGGTTCTGGACAGGGTCTAAATTCTGACTATACTTTAATTTTAGAAAAAAGACACATTACCTATGTTTATATTATATCTAGGGATCTGAGATTTATTGGTTTTGTTCACTGCTCCTTCCTGCCTTTATCCTCCAACAGATGCAGGATAAGCATTCACAAAAAAGCTTTGTAGCTTCTGTTAAGTTTTATGACTCATTTCCTTTTTTTTTCCCTAGTGTAACTTTAGGGTCTGCTTGTTAACCCAGGAAGTGTGTACTTCAGTCTCCTTTGTTTAACAGTCCTCTGACAAATCCGAAATTCCCCCAAGCATTGATAATCTGATTGAAAGCATCCTTCAGATTCTGAGTGTTGCTTGGAGAAGGTGATGCGTGTGTTCCCGGTGGGCAGCAGAGAGCACCTGACCTGGAGACGCTGTTCTCTTCAAATGCAGAAGTTTTCATCTCTAGTTCTTTGCTCCCCCGCTGTATTTTTGCCCAGCCTGGCTGAGTTGGCTGAGCTTGGTCTGACATCTCGGGATGTCTGCAAGGAGAGAAGCGCTGTACCTGAGGAGAAGCTTTGCTCTCTGTGCACATGCCATGACCGCAAGAGGCCTCTATCTCAGACTCTGATATTCTCCCTGCTACTTCTAACACTGGAGTTCAGGAACAGCTTTTATTTTCACAGCATTTTTGTACCTTTATCTGTTCTAAAATGCTGTAAATACGATTAAATAGCAATGAGCTCTATCCAGGATTGTGCAAAACTAGGTCATTAAGCAGAAGCTGTTGAAACAATTTCTCTGAATTAATTCTACTGCAAACAGAGTCTACTATGTCATTTAAAAAAAGATTACATTTTGTCGGATTTTCATATTTACCACTCAAGATTTGTTCTGAGGTCAGTGCAGTTGGGTTGTAGTGTGAGTTCTACACTTTGGTTTAGTGAAAAGAATTTCTTTATCCCCAACCCATCAATAGTCATTAATATTATCTCAGAATCTGGAAAACAAGAGGAATTATAACATGCTTGTCTAAATTTTCCTTCAAAAATGAGAAGTTCTGAGGCTGTACCTGTTTTTACGTACGCGGGCACTCTCATTTTCCTTGTCTCACTGCGGTTTTCCCTTGTTTATTCTTTACAAGAACACGTACAAAGCAGACTTTACCAACTGGTTGAGGGGGGTTGGCTGGATACCGATTCAGTCCCTGGAGGTGGAAAAGGCCAAAAAAGCCACGGACATTCTCAGCGAGAAGAAGTATCGCCAGCACCCCGACACGCTGAAGTACTCCATCCCCATGGACGCGATGGAACAAGTGCTCGCTAAGCAAAACGCCAAGACCATGAATAAGGTGAGAAGCCGTTCGTGACTGAGCCAGAGATTGGGTCTTTGTCCTGCAAAATTGTGGGGCGGGTGCTTGAACAGTGAAGTTATTAGGAGTTCAAATGGGTGTAGCGATTTTCTGGGTCAAGGCTGGACACCAAGAGGTGATGGAAGCCTCAGACTGTATCCGTAATTACAGGGGGTCCATTTTCTGTTTGTAAAGATTAAAGATTTCTCTGTTGTGTAGGTGGTTAATGGTATCTTCTATAGATTTGTAGTGATTTAGGTAACCTTTGCTCTTTTCATAACCTGAGAGCTAAAAAAAAGCCTGAAATTCTGTCACTTCTGTACAAGTTTCCTTGAAAAGTGGAGTTCTTTAAATTCATCCCTTTTTATCTGGGGCTCCACCGATCCTTGTTCCATGTCTGCCATGGAAAGAGGGCGTGCGAAAAAATAGCAAGATTATACTTTGCGTTAAAGCAGGAAAGAATGCAGAGTGCAGGCTTTCAGTTTCAGTATTTATTAGTTATCAGAGAATACTTGGCAAATCTATCAAAGTACTAAAGAAAGAGGAGGAATATAATATTGCCCCCCAGCAGTTGTATTTGTGAAGGTTCTTCGTGGTGCTTATGGACCTTTACTGTACCACAAAATATTATTTATTGCAAACAGTCGAACCAAAAGCAAGCTCTGGTTTTATGAGCGCGCCGCCTTCCCACTGCTAAACACTCCTGTGTCATTGCAGAGGCTCTACACCGATAAGTGGAACAAAGAGAAGACCAGCATTCACGTCATGCCAGATACTCCAGAAATTCTGCAGTGCAGAGTGAACCAGATCACCATGAGCAACGTGAGTTACCGTGCTCACGGCGGGCGTTCGGGGTCTGTTGCCCAGACCAAAAGTTGGTGTGATTTTTACGTCTGTTTCGGATGTAGGCTCTGCCTTCCTAACAGAGTACCTCTTCTCCTTCCCATTTGCAATTAGAAACTGTACAAAGCTGCATGGGAGGAAGACAAGAAGAAAGGTTATGACATGCAGCCAGATGCTCTTCCAATAAAAGCAGCCAAAGCCTCCAGAGACATCGCGAGTGATGTAAGTTTGGTTGCGTGGCAGTGCTCAGAGTCACCACAAAGGCAGTCAGAACGTTTTCAGAGGGTGCTGTGGTGCCCAGAGGTGTTTTCTCAAGCCTCTGGAGTTGTTCCAAGTGCCTGTTTGATGGGATAAGCCTTTGTAGTAGTTGCTCTGCAGGGGGATAACACTGGATCGTGCTGTTTTGCTCTTTGCTCAGCAGGCTGCGGAGCTTCACACGCCTGTGTTCAATGGGCTGTTTTGGAAGACTGAGTATGTTTGGCTCAACCTGAGATCGCTTGACAAAAAAGAATTAATATTTTCTATGTTTTCAGAGATAAAATTGAGCTTAATAGTGCTCTTTTTTTTTTTAATTGAAGTTTTTGCTGTTGTTTCTCTTTCCCGCTGACAGTACAAATACAAACTGGGCTATGAAAAAGCGAAAGGGAAGCATATTGGGTTCCGCAGCCTTGAAGATGACCCCAAGCTGGTGCACTTCATGAAGGTGGCGAAGATGCAATCTGACCGTGAATACAAGAAAGATTACGAGAAGGCAAAGACGAATTTCCATACTCCGGTTGACATGTTCAGTGTTGTGGCAGCCAAGAAAGCACAGGAAGTGGCTACCAATGCCAACTACAAGAACTTGATCCATACCTACAACGTTTTGCCTGATGCCATGAGCCTCGAGTTAGCCAAAAACATGATGCAGATACAAAGTGATGTAAGTGGGAGATTCCTCAACCTTTGCAACGCTTAGTTTATCGTACTGGAAGGGAAATGGTACTACTGCCGTAGTGACACTAGTTCAGTTACCTACTGAAAGGCAGTAAATTAAATGAGGCCGTCAGCGATGTAGCTACCGTGTTTTTCTAAGGCTCTGAAATACTAAATCACATATTGCTAACGAATTTGGGCTCAGAAATATGATTTTATATGTAAACTGATTATTTACTGCTCACATGTCCCTTGGGCTCTTCAGGGGCAGGAAATCTTCACTTTTCCTCGCAGTTTTACCTTGTACTTCCAAAAAGACACTTTTACAGGAGAAGGGGAAAGCGGCTCATGCGTCTGACTGGTTTTTTGTTTGTTTTCTTTCTGCCTCCAGAATCAATACAAAGCAGAATATGATGAGACTATGAAGGGTGTTGGATGGATGCCGCTGGGCTCGCTGGAAGCTGAGAAGAACAAAAAAGCGATGGAAATTGTTAGTGAGAAGAAGTACCGCCAGCATCCAGACAAGCTGAAGTATTCTGTTCCTATGGATTCCATGAACATGGCCTTAGCTTTAAATAATGCTAAAATCATGGATGAGGTAAGGAAGCGTTCATCAGGAGTGATTTAAGCTCGCAGCAGGAAGAAACGTGGTGCAATAGCCAGTCCTGCTGTATGCAGAGCTTTGGAAATCATCCCCTTTGGCAGCTAATGAGCACACTTCACTGTAGTTGTATTTCGTCTTAACAGACCTTTGATATAGCTGAAAGCAAAGCAGGACCCTAATACTTCTAAGAAATACCTATGAAGACAGGCCTGGGGCTCACATTTATTGATAGTTTCCCCAAGACAACTGATCGTACACTTCTGACAGTCTAAATCCAGGGGCTGGCAATCCTGGAGGGATCCCTGTCGGGAGTAGGGTTTAAACTTTGGGATGTATAGTCTGTTTCATCTGATGTCCCTCACATTGACGTGAAATTGCTACGTGATAGGAGTGGTTTTATGATGAGGTGTTTATTTTCTGGATCTTCTGCTGAACTGGTGTGAACTGCTGGTGTTCTGTAGAAATATCTAGAATTCACGTGCGTTCCAGTTACAGGGACCATCTGAACCTTATGCACTCTCTCCTTAGCTCTGTTTCCTCTAAGAAGAGCTCTGCTGCCTCTCACAGCTGATACTTATTTTCCAGGAGATAGAATTATAATCTTCCACCTCTAACAATTTTTTGGTGTAGCCTCTGGCTTGGTTTTCGTTGCGGGGTAACCCTGGTAGGCAGCTGAGCACCACATGGCCACAGCAGGGTGGGGGAAGAGGAAAGGCAGAGTAAAAGCAAAAAATACCTTGTGGGTCAAGACAAAAAGTGTTTAATAAGCAAAGAAGTGGGAGAAGAGAGCAAGAAAACGAATCACTTTTAAAGTGTCGCTTTTAAAGTGACGCAAAGGCAGTCATTGCCACCTCCCACAGGAGGACTGCAGCAGTTCCTGAGCGAAAGACGTGAACCCTCCGTAGCTGCCCTCCTCTCCCTTTTTGTTTTGTGTTACATGACAAGGAATAGCTCTCTGGTTAGTTGGGTTCACCTGCCTGGTTAAGCGCCCTCCCGACCCCTCATGCACCCGCCGTCTTGCTCACCCCCCCAGTCTTGTGCATACCCACTGTGGGGGCAGCGAGAAGCAGAGACAACCTTGATACCGTGCAAACGCTGTTCGGCAGCAGCTGCAACATGACCAGCCTTGGTTCAGCCACAAATCTAAACCGCAGCACGGTTCGAGCTGCCTCGAAGAGGATTAACTCCACCCCAGCCAGACGCGGTGTGTTTGGAACCCTGTTGTTCTCCGCTGGTTGAATATGTGGCGGGGCAAGCGCCAAGCCAGAAAACGCTCCAGCAAGAGCTGGAGTGTTATTTCTTCCACTTCTACTTCAGCCTCACACAATTCGCTTCCTTAGAGCTATTCCTGGTTCACACTGCTTTTATGTGCTAAAATAAAAAGATAAATGCTCCTGCCATGGTAGAGGCTGCATCACTGTGAAGAGAGTTTACACGTCAAAAACAAAATACTCTTTTCAATTCTTTTATGTAACATTTTGGTAGTGTTGACTTTTTTTTTTTTTTTTTTTTTTTTTTTTTTTTTTTTTTTTTTTTTTTTTTTTTTTTTTTTTATCATTCCAGCACAAGTACAAACAAGCATGGGAAGAAGACAAGAAGAAAGTTCACATCACACCAGATATTCCACAGATCGCTTTAGCGAAAGTCAATGCGTTTAATATAAGTGATGTGAGTACTGGTGCTGTTGGTAAGACTGTGACCTTGCTCTGGTTTTGTTAGGAATGAGGGAGATGACAGCAGGAAAGGCTCCCTCACCTGCAGTCACGTCCCCAAAAACCGTTAATCTCCCTGTGTCCTTGGACGCCTTAAACAGCTTTTCAAGGAGCGTGTTTCTAGTTCTCGCACCAGGTCAATAGGGTTTGGTTTATAAGCAGACATGGTGTGTTTTCTCTTTTGAAGGATGTTTTTTTGTCTTTTCACAGAAAATGTACAGACTTTCTTTTGAAGAAGCCAGGAAGAAGGGGTATGATCTCAGAGCCGACGCTATCCCTATTAAAGCTGCCAAAGCTTCCAGGGATATTGCTAGTGATGTAAGTTCTTGAAAGGAAAAATAATCCTTTTCAGATACTGTAAAACATCCATTTCTTGACACAATTCAATTTCATACGCCAAATACACCAAGTCTCTTTATTCTCTTGCTTGTAAATAGTTCTGATATATTTGATATAGATTCCAATACATTTTCTAGCGCGATTAAAGAACATTTTCTTCATTAGAAAGGTAAGGAGATGTATGAGGGACTCTTAGGGGAAAAAAAAGCAGTTCATTCCTCAGTGTGATGGTGCTTGGATACTTTATAAATGTGTGTGGTTTGTAGTTCAGACAGAGTGATCAGAGATGGTTCTTAGAAGGGTTTGAAAAGAGCAGATACAACCTTGGATAATTTTTACTGCTGTGGTGCAGTGGTGCTTATTCCTTTGGTGAAAGTCCCATCAAACTTCCTGCTGCAGAGAATACACCTCCTGGAGTCGGGACCCTTCTGGAGTTGGGACCCTTCTGAAACACTTCGTGTGTGTTGTGAGGTTTTCTTAACAATGTAAAAGTCTTATTTTACTCTAATTTGGGGTTTTTTTCCTTACAAGATAGATATTGCTTGTTAAACAAATGAAGTAGAATTCAAGCCCCTGTCCCTGTCCTCTCTCCAGTATAAATACAAATTAGGTTATGAACAAGACAAGGGGAAACTCGTCGGCTTCCGCAGCCTTCAGGACGACCCCAAACTGGTCCACTATATGCAAGTGGCAAAGATGCAGTCTGACCGCGAGTACAAGAAAGCTTACGAGACCAGCAAGACCCACTTCCAAACGCCTTCTGATGCCCTCAGCATCGTGGCAGCCAAGGAGGCACAAGACCGTGTAACCAACACCAACTACAAGCGCCTGATTCACAACTACATGCTTCTGCCAGATGCAATGAATTTAGAACTGTGCCGGAACATGAATCAGATCCAAAGTGACGTAAGTTTCTGGTTTCCTCCTGCCATCCACAGCTGTGACTTTTTGCTCCCATTTTTATTGTCATCGTGGCGGCGTTTTGGAAACCACGACAATATTTTGCACGAGCCGTTTGTAAATCGTAAACTTCCCTTTTGTGTTGTGTTTGGCAGAATGAGTACAAGCAGGATTACAACCAGTGGTTCAAGGGCATCGGCTGGAGTCCTGCTGGCTCTCTGGACGTGGAGAAATCGAAGAAAGCCACAGAAATCGCCAGCGATCGGAACTACCGCCAGCACCCCAGCCAGTTCCCCTTCACCAAACAGAGTGACGCCATGGACATGGTCCTTGCGAAGCAGAATGCGAACATCATGAACAAAGTGAGTGTTGATGGGGAAAACTGGGCAGACAGTCATGTATAATCATGCCAACAAACACCCTCGGAGTCTGTGTCACCACCTTTATGCAGCAGCGTTTTCCTGGGAAAAGCAACTGTCACTTCCAGGCTCCTCTTTTTCCGTTTCGTTTTCTTAATGAAACGCTTCATTGCTGATAAATAGCGTTGGAAACCCAAATCTTCTCTCATTTGTCTCATTGCTGCCTCTCCAGCCTCTGGTCTTCTCAGTCTCATACAGACAACACTGGCCCAGAAAATCTTGATAGCTGGGCTTCATTAGAAGCAAGATTCAGCTGATTGTGCATTAGGTCACTGCACTGTAAAATAAATCTAAGTCATCACCTTCGTCTTTTTACCTGCCCATTCCCGAAGAGCACAAGTGGAAGAAAGGCCCGGAAGAGCCATCCTTCCATCCCGTTATAGTAACATGCCTCGTGTGCCTTTTTTCACCAGCATGCTTATACTCAAGCTTGGGAGAAGGATAAAACTCAGGTTCATGTGATGCCAGATACACCAGATATTCTGCAGGCGAAACAGAACAAGACGAACTACAGCCAGGTAGAGCTCTCTCACCCTTCTGACCACCCCTTAAAATGATACCTGCTTTCTCCAAAGGTAAAGGCGCCTCCCATTTCAAAACTGGTCATTAACTCGCGTAAGAAACAGAATGGGGGATTTAGAACAGAGACAAGAATTTTCATGTGACTGATGTTTTAGGAGCAGCAGTAAGTACCACCTTCAGGCCAGCAAAGCCACAGCTGGAATTCCACGATAATGTATGGAAAATGTGAGTCCTGTTTTTGAAAGCTGGATGTCCACAGTCCATAGTTACCATAGAAATCAGTCATGTTAAACATTCCTCACTCTAAAATTACAGGTTCATTGTGTATATTTTTAACTCAGCATGTGGGAAAAGAAATATATGCAGCGATTCTAACTTCCCTGTCAGCGTTCAAACACGGGAAGGTGACAGTTGTGGCAGTATACAATATTTTGGTTTTGCTTTGCATGATTGCTCAGAGGCAAATCTTTGACTTGCAAGTGCTGGCACTTAAAATTAACTGTGCACAAACCAAATTGTCTATTAAATGGTCACATTACAGCCTTATTATTAGAATTTTGTTAAGCCAGTCGATACGTTTTCAGTTCTCCCAGATTTATTTGTTTCAAATCCGCAGGCTAAGCCATAGTAGGAAGCTGCTGCAGTACAGATCTATGTAGTCCCGAGCCCATGGCTTGGAGGACCTGCCTTCCTGCTTAGCAGCTCCCATTGCAGCAGCCCCACCCTCGTAACCGAAGCCTGCGAGGTGACCAGAATTTGCTATACGGAGCACTGGCATGTGTAAATAGAAGGTGATGTACATTTTAGTAGGACTTTTTAATTAATATTGTTTTCAATTTTAGAAACAATACAAGCTTGGCTGGGAGGAAATGATAAAGAAAGGCTACGACCTCACACCTGAAGCCATCTCAGTGAAAGCTGCCAAAGCTTCCAGGGACATTGCAAGTGACGTAAGCAACGTGTCTAACACAATACGACACGCGCTTTGTCTAGTCGTGCAGCGTGCAGAGTCGCGCTAGATCGAGATACGCCGCTCTGCCAAGGTGTGGCTGGAGCAAAAAGCAGAATTGCTGACAAACCTCATCCTGTGCTTGTCAGTGAAGAAGACGATTTCAGATTTGCTCGGGCATCTTGACAGTTCCAAAGGTCGTGGTCCCTCTGGGGAATGGCAGGTCACGCAAAGAGAGGAGCTGTCTGCTCTTTTGGGTGCCGCCTTTTCAGCGCAGCAGCAGATTGGTCCAATGAGCTGACCCTGGCGCTTATACTGAGAATCAGCTCAGAGGTGGCGGCACATGTCCTGCTGTTACTGTCACTTGGTGTGAGTGAGACTGCTGCATTTCTGTGTGTCAGCCGGTGGGAGCTGTGAGCCGTATGACTGTATGAACCAGGTGGCAGAGGACACCGTTCCACAGCCGCACACCCTTCCTCCCCAGGGCCTCTGTCTGTTGCCAGGGGGAGCGTTCACTGACACCAAGCGGTGCACCGTAATCGAGGGGCTACTAGAACGTTACGTGAGCTGCCCTGCATAACAAGTTGCTCATTCCGTTGGTGATGAGAACCATTGGACCTAGAGCATCTATAGACATTTTGATTATGTATTTTACCCTCGTCTGTTTCTTACTGTGGTTTCAATAATTCCATCTCTACTGTTTTAGTACAAGTACAAAGAAGGTTACCGCAAGCAGCAGGGACGTCACATTGGATTCCGCAGCTTAAAGGACGACCCTAAGATGTTGTGGTCTATGCAAGTAGCTAAGATGCAGAGTGAGAGGGAGTACAAGAAAGACTTTGAAAAGTGGAAGACAAAGTGTAACATGCCTGTGGATATGTTAGGCTTCCTTCTGGCTAAGAAATGTCAGGAGCTGGTCAGTGATGTCGACTACAAACGCATACTGCACCACTGGACTTGTCTGCCAGACAAGGTTGATATCGCCGAGGCGAAGAGGGTCTACGACCTACAGAGTGATGTAAGCTTCCTCTGGATTTGATTGTGTCACATTTTTGTAAGATGTTTGCTGCTTATTGAGAAGTGTCTTTAATAATTCATTCAATGTCAGCATGGATCAGGTTGAAGCTAAAATACCAGTTAGTCTTTTCATATGGCTTAACAAATGAACAGATATATAACCTGTGGTGGTTTTGATCTGCTTTTCTTTAACAGAATCTCTACAAGTCAGATCTACAATGGCTCAGAGGCCTTGGCTGGAGTCCTTTGGGATCTTTGGAATCTGAAAAGAACAAGAAAGCTTCTGAAATACTGAGTGAAAAGAAGTACCGGCAGCACCCGGATACCATTAAGTTCACAAGTATCCCAGACGCCATGGATATCGTTTTAGCAAAATCTAATGCCAAGAATAGAAGTGATGTAAGTTGCCTCTAGAGACGGAACATGTGATTCAATAAGCGAATACGTTAGCATACATTTGTTAAAAAGATCTCCACGCCAGAACGTGTGCTTCACGCACACATAGATCAGATGTCTACAGCCAGCACCGTACTGCTCGGTGGTCAAGGGCTGCTACCCTCGTTCGGAAGACTCAGGTCGTTAAGAGTTGTAACACGTAACTTTGCAGATAATAACTGCAAATAAGGCCCTTACTCTGTAGGATGTACATGTTGTCACAATGCTGGTTCCTTGACGTTTCACGGATGTAAAGAAGAAAAAAAGGTGGTGTTTCAGTAAGAGGTCGTTGTATGGCTTGACTTTAATATCTGGCGGAGTTCACATCGCTCATGCTTGCACACAGCGTCTTTGCTTTGCTGTTGTAGAGAAAAGATCAACTGAATTTCCGGCCACGCGTGTGAGCCTTCTCCCAGACGAGGTTTTTTGTTTGTGTCTCTTCAGGTACTGTATAGGGAGGCCTGGAACAAGGACAAGACTCAGGTTCACATCATGCCTGATACTCCTGAAATTTTGCTGGCTAAATCAAACTTAATTAACACAAGTGATGTAAGTGTGTCTCTGCAACGTTTCTTTGGTGGAATTTGGATTACCCGCTGGGCCTTTAGTTTGTAGAGCGGTGGAGTCACTCTGCAATTCTAACAGCTCTAAGCAGAGCAGTGATCTTTCCCTGTGAAAATTGTGATGCACTGGAGTGGAATTGCTGAAAGATGCAGTGGAAACGTTTGTTAAAATGTCTGAGTATATTGAACTGCCTCTTTAGAATTACAAAGGATTACATGATGTACATCAAATTCCTGGTTCTAATGGAACAGATATAGACTAAAGCAAAGGTAAAGAGAGGTTAGCAGCTCTGCCGGAAGAACTCAAGGAGACAAAAATAATGGCATTTAAATTAGGAGTAGAGAATCGTGGGATTGTATTATTCACCTCAGTAGAAGACTCTATGAATCATTCAGATAAATATGTTAAGTACAAGAAAATGTTGCTGTTGAATGAGATTCTCAGAAAACACATGGATAGCAATTTTAAAATATTTTATAACATCAGTTGCAAAATACACACTAGTAAAATCAAGCTATAGCATTTAATGTGGTGAACGAAACAGTGTTTGGAATCTCATGCTTCATTTTCAATAGTCAAGGATGAAAGTCGTTCTATTGCAAACCTCTCTAGACAGATGTATTTCCGATAACCGCTTCGAATCCTTCTTCAACAGAAACGTTACAAGTTAGGCTACGAAGAGCTGAAGAAGAAGGGCTATGATCTGCCTCCGGATGCGATACCCATCCAGGCAGCCAAGGCCTCCAGAGACATAGCGAGTGAAGTAAGTCCTTCAGAGGGGACCGATGGTGGGGCAGAGCTGCAACACCCTTCAGTATGAGCATGGGGTTTGTTTCGAAGGAGCAGATGTCTGAAGTTGTAACAGTCTGTTGTTGTTGCACTCCCTAGAGATTGTGTATTTCTTAAAGGTGTAAAGTTAATGGAATGAAATAGAATAATGTACAAAGAGTTACCGTATAAAAACCTAGTGAATATGTTCTGGAAATGAAATAAAAACACTAAAAATCTTGGAAGAATACACACCCACTCCAAATAAATTAAATACCAAATATTAGCAAAATTAACACTATAACTACATTAACAACAGAGAAATTTAACCGGCAGCTTGAAACATGGTGATAATAACTGCTTCTGCTTTCAATTAGTACAAATACAAAACTGCGTACCGAAAGCAGCTTGGCCACCACATTGGAGCCCGAA